>NC_135718.1:3073109-3248109 GCF_964656455.1 Halichoerus grypus | reverse complement strand
CTTCTGAGAAGTACAAGCACATGACAACCAGCAGAGCAGGAGTTACCTGTGAGGATGGTAGATGGCATGCTGTCTTCAGTTTTAAATGTGGCAGATCAGATCACTTTATAGGGAATATAGCCAAGATTACTGTAGCAATTACAATACCGAAGCTCTTCCCCACGCTGTCCCTGTATTCTTTTCTCCCTTCACGTTAATCTTTCTCCTTCTTGGCAGCTAGTCAGCCCATATCTTATGTAGATCAGTGTTGCAGACCCTAAAGGGTCTCCGTTGAGGAATAATTTTTGATATTATTAAGTAATTATTAATTCATGCAAAAGTAAACCGAGGAACTCAACTGGCTTGTGGTTAGAGCTGACTCTCATTCTCCGATTCTAAGTGTCTGGGGCTCTTAGCCTGTAATCCCTGGGTGAGGGGTCACAGCCTAGTGATGCTCTAAGTGTGGTCAGAAGACCGCCGCTGGGCTGCATGGCTCACCCGTGAGGCTCCGTCCCTAGGAAGGGCTGGGGTAGCCTTGGGGCAGAATATGTACACGGCTGTGCCTTGGTGCCTGGCACGGGTTCATAATTTCGATGCAAACCAGATGTCGCTGCAACTCTGGTGTCTCTTTGCAGTTTTGTCATTCATCATAGCGAAGCTGGAGGAAGCTGGTATGTGTAAAGGTCTGTGACCCAAAGCTACTTGCTGGCCACAGGTGCTCTTCATACCTTCAGGTCCAGGAGGGAGCTGGTGGGATGGAGGCTCTCCCCGTGGCTGCATCCGGAGCTCCCGGTGCCCACCCTGCTGGAAGCGGACAGAGCCACAGCCCCCCCAGGAGGCTGGACTGAGGTTGTGCCCTCAGTCCTGTGCCCCATGGTTCTGTCTTGGGCTTGGGGGAGCTGTGGCCTCCCAGCTAGTGAATATTCAGTGTCCGAACTAGAGCACTGTCTACATTTGCACTGGGCTGCTGAATCTCTCGCCCTCCCACAGTGATTGTGCTCAAGAAACAAGGCCTTCCCTTCATGTCCCCGTCTCAGACTACTTCTGGTCATGTTTGTCAAATTGATCCTGCTTGGGTAAACACTAAAAACGGTACCAGTTTCCTGATTTCAGTATTTGTAGGGGTGGCCTTGGTGAGGCAAGAGAAATTTGTCACCCTTTGTGTCCCTGGAAGTACAGGTGAAGTTCAGGTGTCAGGGGACTAGGGGTGCTGGCTGCCTTCATGCCCGCTCCAGCCCGCCGCCTCCCACCTGGGCTGCTGTGCTGAGGGATGTGACTCTCTCACAGTAGGACAGGCCAGGGGCCCGCAGTCCTGTCTGCACCCCGCACAGCGGCAGGCGCGCCCAGCTGGTGTGGCGGCCCCGAACCCGCCCCTCGTCGCTGTCCTCTGTACCTCCTTGCCCTGCAGCCGCGTGCTGACTGGTGTTCTCCGCACTGCCTGGATGGCGCTCGCAGACTCCGCGTGGCACCCTCCCCTGCGGCTTCATCAGGGTGGTCTCTGTGGAGGCAGCCCTTGAAGCCGGGGCGAGTGTGGTCTTCCCCCGAGAGCCAGCGTCCCATCACGGCCAGACCTTCCCTCAGATGTGTATTTCTCCAACACCCACCGCACAGGCTCTCCTAGATAGCATGTTTTCTGTATTAATTAGTTATGTGGCAGTCCCAGGGGACCAATAAGTTAAAGAAAGAACTAGTATGAGTGAATTTTTTAAAGGTCATTTGACTCTAGGAAAACCTGTTTGTTTGTTTTTAAAGCATTTTATAGAAATGTTCGATGGCAAAGTAAAATGTAAAGTATTAAATGGTTCTTACTGTAGTGAACAAATTGCCCCTGATGCCATTTACATCCTCGTGCGCTACATTTAGCCCGATATACTTGTCTACCTAATTCTCTGCAAACTGAAAGAGCTCATGCCCCAATGTGAGAACACTAGGAGTTACACGATAATTATAACCAATGAGGAGAAAAATCATTACCTTCCCAGACCGCCTGAGCCCCACACCCCCGGGCAGCCTGCACCCAGCCTGAGTCCTGGAGTTCCTCCTGGCACAAGGCACAGTGCTGTGGTTCTGCCTCCCAGTGGTGTCCCCGAGGGGGTGTGGGCCGTGCGACCCCGTCCCTCTGGGCTGCTGTGACAAAAGTATCACAGAGTGGGTAGCTTGTAGACATGTATTTCTCATGGTTCTGGAGGCTGGAAGTTCAAGGTCATCATGAAGCCAGTGCATTCAGTGTCTGGTGAGAAGAGCCCGCCTCCTAGACCGTGGTCTTCTGTGTCCTCCCAGGGCAGAAGGGACGAGGGGGCTCTCTGCAGCTCCCCTCCTAGGGCACTGATCCCATTCACCGGGGCTCTACCCTCATGACACAGTCACCTCCCAGGGGCCCCACCTCATAACACCTTCGCCTTGGGGGTTAAGGTAACATGACGTTTGGGGAGACACAAACATTCAGACCATAGTCCTGGGGATGGGCCTTCCTCTGAAGAATCTCCAGGCTGATACAGGGTCACCCTGGTCTGTCCCAGATCACAGGTGACAGAGTCAACTATGACAGCAGATAGCATTCAAGTTTATGTAATAAAGATTGGAATAACCTCTAGGTACCTTTCCAACATCAGGAGTCTCCTCCGTGAAGGACCTTTGGCTGTTAACAAATAGTGCTGAAGGTCTGTTCTTTTATTTTTATTTTATTTAAAATCAATTAACATATACCGTATTATCAGTTTCAG
Organism: Halichoerus grypus; assembly: GCF_964656455.1. NCBI lineage: Eukaryota > Metazoa > Chordata > Mammalia > Carnivora > Phocidae > Halichoerus > Halichoerus grypus. The sequence continues at coordinate 3,245,407 of NC_135718.1, read as the reverse complement.
AGGTAGAGTTCAGTGATTCATCAGTTGCATATAACACCCAGTGCTCATTATATCACATGCCCTCCACAATGAACATCACCCAGTTACCCCACCCCCTCACCCCTCTCACCTCCAGCAACCCTCAGTTTGTTTCGATGGTTAGGAGTCTGTTATGGTTTGTCTCCCTCTCTGATTTCATCTTCTGTGAAGTTACTTTTAAAATAATCTGAATAATCTAGAAGTTAAACAGTGTAGGTCCTCAGAATTAGCATTCTGCTGTCTCTGTGCTTCTGTATTTGAAAGTGAAACCTTTCCAGTTCATATCCACAAGATGGCCAGCATGTCTTCTGCAGACCTGCTAATAGTAACCCCCTAGTTTTACACGTCACACAGGTTTACAGATTCAAAGTGCTGGAACAAACAATCCTAAAATTTGTATGGAATCAGAAAAGACCCTGAATCGCCAAGGAAATGTTGAAAAAGAAAAAGCTGGGGGCATCACGTTGCCTGATTTCAAGCTATGTTAAAAACAGTGGTCACCAAGACAGCATAGTACTGGCACAACAACAGACGTATAGACCAGTGGAACAGAATAGAGAGCCCAGATATGGACCCTCAACTCTGTGGTCAGATAATCTTCGACAAAGCAGGATCCTGAAAGTTTGAAGTGGAGTATGCACTTTGTTTTGGGTGGAGGCTGGGTGAGCCCCCGGTGCTGAGGCCTTGCTGGGACAACCCGTGTGGGAAGCATGGGCCACAAGCAAACCTCACCAAACCCAGTGGTGGCCGGGTCTCCCTGGTAGTCGACTGGGACTTTGATCAGCTGTTGACTGGCTCAGGCCAGAGATTTTGAGGCAGCTTATAAAATTTCATAATGCAATAAGAAACACGTGTGAGGAAGAGGAAAGGGTTGGGGGGGGGTACATACCTGACAGTAGAAAGGGAAACCTCAGGGCAGGACAGCAGGGGAATTTGTCAGCCTTCTGGAAAAGTCTGTTCCGCATCACAGTCCAGGGTCTTTGGGGTGTAGGGGACAGCCAGGGGCAGCAGGGACCCTGCAGTCAGGGAGCTGGGGTGGCCCCCGGAGACCACCTGCCCGAGCCCCACCCCTGGCAAGTGGCAGCCTGTGTCAGCCACTGGCCAGAGCTCCCTCAGTGCCCCCCTTTTTCCCACCCTCCCTGCCACCTGCCCGGTTCTTAGATACCATGAGGATGACCGATCAGAAACAACAGTTTCGTCACAGTCTGGTGCTGTATCTGAGAAGACAGAAGGCCTCAGAGATCCATCGTGAACAATGATGAAGATAGGGGGTTGTGTGCAGAGCAGTAGCCCTCGGGGCTCCGACCGGGAGGGCCCGCAGGTGGAATCAGGCAGCCGTGCCCACGTCACTGTGTCCCCAGAGTCTCTTGTGTTAGGAGCAATGGGATTCCACTCGTACTTTCTGTTCCATCGTTCGTTCGTCTGCTCTTCTATCACACGGATAAAATGTAACATCAGTAGCTCTGAGCACAAGTTCCTTTGGGTCACCGTGAGCTTCAAGCTCAGCAAGGCAGGGAGGTGGGAATCGTCCGGTTGTTGGAGGCCCCCGGGACACAGGGTCGGCGGGACAGTCCGCGCCTGAGAGGTGCACAGGCCGGGTCAGGACGTGTGCAGGGGTGCCGGGGGGACGGGGCACGGGGAGGGGGGAGGCCGCTGCTGGTAGCCCAGGCAGGGGAGCGCCTCTACCTGCCTTCTTCTGCCCGAGGCCCCTTGTGCAGTAAGGCCACCCGGGGGTGGACATTGGAACGTGGTGGGGGGACAGGCCGCTTGCTTTCCGGAAGGTCTGATGGAGACCTTGCTTCCAGCTCGGGGGTGAGGCTTCCTGTGGAGAACCAGCGAAAGCATTTAGGACGGCCTCTGAAACGTCCTTCCTCGTGCGGGGGTGTCCTGGCAGCGGCGGAGGGGGGCACGCGGCTGAGCGGCCAGGGCGCGGCTGACCTGTGCGTGGTGCCGGGGGCCGGCTGCCCCCCGCAGGAGAGGCCGGGGCGGACCCCGCGCTGTGGGGCACACAGCCCGCCCGCCTGCAGCCGCGGAGCCTCCCCGCCGACAGCCGCTGCCCGGCCGGGACCCGACCCCGTCGGGGCCGCGTGGGCAGCCGTGGTTCGGGGGGACGGGGAGCTCAGTTTTTATCGGTCTGAAGCCTTGGTTACCCGGCTGTGGGTTGGCGAAAAGGTCGCTACGTTTCTTTTCACAAATCGGAATTTGACAAACGTGCACAAGGTCCGATTTTCCGGGTGTCACTGCTCTTGCTTCTGGAGGGCGTGAGCCTAGACGTGGGCGGGAAGGGCCGGGCGGAGGTCCCCCCAGCTCTCCCCTCCGGTCTGGGCGAAGGGACTGGCGTAAGCAGACTCGGGATGAGCTTGTAAAGCACTTGTAATCCTTTGCAAAGAGGGCAGATATAAATGTAAACCATCTTTAAGGGCGAGTGCGGACGGGAGCGGGCCTCCAGCACGGCCGCGGGTCGTCCTGGGTGCGCAGGAGGGAGCTCCGCGAGGACCGCGCTGGGGCGGGCTTGCTGCGCGTGCGCTCTCGGTCTTGCGGAACCGCATTGTGAACTGCGGAGCGCGTGCACTTTCCGGAGGAAAAGGTACAGTATCGATAGAGAGGCATTGATTTTGCATTGAGCGTGTGGGTGAGAGGTGGCATTTCTGGCTGAATAAGCTAGCGACAGCCGGCAGCAGTAACAGTGGCCCCCACCCTCATTCTGAGTTCACATCCCAGAGGGGTCAGCTCTTCTGCGAGACCGGCCTGTGCAAGTCCCATGGCACGTGCACACTCTTGGTCCCAGGGCAACCCAGATGAAAAGCCACGGAGAGATGGGGACCGCTGGTGCCCGGTGCCCTGCTGGAGTGTTCTTCGGACTCCAGTACCTGTGGCACCTTGGATAGAAGGGTATGTGTGTGCACGTGGCGGGAGCGGTATGGGCTGCAGTGGGATCAGGGATGCCCTGCCTCTGGCCCCAGCACCGTACTCTCCTGAGCGCCGGTCGTGTGCAGCGTCTGCTGAGATAGGAGCACAGCAGCACGGCTTCGAGCTCGCGCCAGCCCTCCTGGCTGACCGCCTCGGGAGCTCCCGGGACAAGCAGGTGGGAGGCCCGCCTGGGAAGGTGGTCATGTCACCTTTCTGGGGAGGCCGTTCTCCAGATGCTGAGACCCAATTTGACATTAACCTTCACATTCCACAGAAACAGTTCTATGAAAGGGTAGCATAGAAGGGCTCCCTACTAGCCCAAAAGCACTTCTTCAACCAAAGACCCGGCAAAAATAGCGATACTTCACCTTCTGCTCAGTCTGAAGCCAGCAGGCTTCCTGTGCGGTAGATGGGCTTTGTGAATGAGGTCAGGGGTTTGTCATCGTCTGCCAAGTTGTAAGTGACCATCAAGGGTCCTGTCGGACAGGGACTCTGTCTGCTCCTGGGGAGTCCGTGTGCCTCCCCGCCTGTGGTTGTCAGACTGGTGACCCTGGGGCTTCGGTGCTCTCACCATCATTGTCTACCCACCCCGTGCAGTGCAGTGACTGTTCAAGAGTTACGTGTGTGGCACATTAATTGGCAAGTAATTTTTTGTGAAACATGCCATAGCTGTACCGGCTTTAATTCATTTAACAAACACTTAATGAGGACCTACTGTGTTCTGGGAATACAGAGATCCCATAACAAACCAGATTAGAAACCTGGCTGAAAAGTGCTTATAATCTTGGCTGGGGATGGAGGTAGGCAGGCAGGAGCGAGACAGAAGGACTCTGTAAACTGTATTTCACATATCCGGTGCTGGTGAGTGTCCTGGAGAGCCGGCGAGCGGGAATGAAGGATGAGACCAGTGCCAGGGATGGGGTGGGTGCCTTTTAAATGAGGTGATCAGAGGCCTTGCTGAGGAAAAGACCTCTGACCTCCTGGGGGACAACTCAGCTAGGCCCCGGCCGTTTGTCATGCCTGTGGGAGCCTCGACAGCAGTGTGAGCTGGCTTCGTGAAGATGCTGAGAGGAGTGGTACTCCTTAATCTCTGAATTCACCTCGGGTGCAAATTCATAGCCAGGCCTTCCCTAATTGCCACCTCTGCACTGTTTCTTTGGCTTAGAAAATTCTCTTAAATATATTTAAACGTGATGTTGAAATTGGTAGGCACCCCCTCCCCATCCCCAAAGATCACCAAATCTTTGCGGGTCTTTCAAAAAGTAAAGGTGACCTCCCTAGTCCTATTACACTGTTTTGTGTTTGCTTTTGCTTCTTTAAGACTAATTAATTTGGGGCGCCTGGGTGGCTCAGTCGTTGAGCGTCTGCCTTCGGCTCAGGTCATGATCCCAGGGTCCTGGGATCGAGCCCCACATCGGGCTCCCCGGTCCACGGGAAGCCTGCTTCTCCCTCTCCCACTCTCCCTGCTTGTGTTGCCTCTCTCGCTGTGTCTCTCTCTGTCAAATAAACAAAATCATTAAAAAAAAAAAAAAAAAGACTAATTAATGTGTGGATGTCCCCAGTCCCTCCTATCTGAGTGTCAACCAAAGAACCAAAACGGAAGGCTGGGTTCCCACCTCCGTCCACAGCAGGCAGGAGAATGCTGCAGGGACTGTCCCGGGCTCCGTCCACAGCAGGCAGGAGGATGCTGCAGGGGACTGTCCCGGGCTCCGTCCACAGCAGGCAGGAGGATGCTGCAGGGGACTGTCCCGGGCTCCGTCCACAGCAGGCAGGAGGATGCTGCAGGGGACTGTCCCGGGCTCCGTCCACAGCAGGCAGGAGGATGCTGCAGGGGACTGTCCCGGGCTCCTTCCACAGCAGGCAGGAGGATGCTGCAGGGGACTGTCCCGGGCTCCGTCCACAGCAGGCAGGAGGATGCTGCAGGGGACTGTCCCGGGCTCCTTCCACAGCAGGCAGGAGGATGCTGCAGGGGACTGTCCCGGGCTCCGTCCACAGCAGGCTGGAGGATGCTGCAGGGGACTGTCCCGGGCTCCTTCCACAGCAGGCAGGAGGATGCTGCAGGGGACTGTCCCCGGCTCCGTCCACAGCAGGCAGGAGGATGCTGCAGGGACTGTTCTGGAAGGAGCAAGCAGCACAGCTGTGTTATTGACTAGTAGCAGGCAGCTTTTCCTTGCCTGCCACCTAAAAGCAGACTTGCTACTCTATTTGTTTCATAAAATATGCATTGAGAGCAACACCCAAGTGCTGAATGACAAGTGACCCTCAGAGCATGCCTGTATGTGCTGTATTGGCTTGCCAGTGTTTCTTAGAGGCAGCGTTGATTCTAATTCAGTAGGATTTTTAACCCCTGCATTTAAAACTCTTGTTTGGAAAGTCCATGCTATTTCCATTAACATCAATGAGGTTTTCACATAAGCAAATATCTAATGTCATGCTTTGAGAATTGAAGCCTAGCCTGCTTTTAAAAGCAGAGGTCTCACTGTATCCATTGGAGTTGTGCAGTGATTTGACATGTCCTGGAAGAAATTACCTTTCAAGAAAGTGAGTTTAGTTGATTGAAATGAAATTAATTCCACATTTCCGTGTCATAATTTATTAACCTGATTGGCCTGCTGGATTCCAGCCTCTGTTTACAAACATTCCGTGGCCTGCGTGGACCTTCTCTCAGCAACCTAAATTTCCCTCCCTGAGCTCTGGGACCAAACCCTGATGCTGAACATCCCCCGAGACCTCTAAGTTGCAGTGCTTGAGTGTTGCTGGCATTTTGCACGTGCGGCCGACCTCCTGTGCCCGTCGTATAATGTCACTGCACCTACTCTGGGCACTGTGGTTGCAACGGCAGTCCTCAGCTTCTGTGATTGCATGTTCTCGTTTCAGAAAATACCCAGCATAGCTGCCTCAGTGCCCACTTTCTTTCCCAGACGCGCCTGCTCGGGGACAGAACAGATCTCGCCCCGTGTGAGCAGCCTGGTGGAGTGAGGTTCTGGGCTCAACTCTGGAGAGTGACAACAGTCACACTTGTTCGCGAGAAAAGAACTCAAAGTCACACATCCTGCACGTCAGCTCCAAAGCTACTAGCATCGTTCACGATGAAGGAGCCTATGAAGTTTTGAAGATCAGCTTAGCCCTAAAATATTCCATTAGTAACTGCCAGAAAAGCCTTTTTGAAACAATATTAGACTACAGAAAAAGTGTGCCAATGTTAACAGACTGACGTTATAAAAACAGAAGTCCAATAAAATGTCTATACTTGAACTGAAGTCCTGCTTAGATATGTAAGTGTGAAATTATCTCAAAATTTTTAAAAAATGAAAAAAATCTACTTACGTATCCTTTCATAGAAGTTTTAGAATCCACGTCAGCCTTCACTTTTTAAAATCCAGTTATTTATGATTCAGAATACATTGACTAAATTAATTTGGGTTCACAATTTTATGTTAATTTCAAAAACTTTTGGATATTTTCCTTCCCGGGAACATGCTATGTTTCATTTATTCATCACTTCTTTGATGTTTTTCCATAAAATTTTATACTTTTATTCATGTAACTCACACTTTCTAAGTTTACTTGTATACATTTCTTAGTGTCATGTTATGAACAGGCTCTCTTTATCTCAGTTACTAACTGGTTACTGTTGACATACAGAAAAGTAGTTGACTGCTGTTGTATTTGGCCATTTTGCCGACCTCTCTCATTCTCATTTCAGTTAATTCTAATTTTTTCGGTAGGCCATCCTATCTGGCAGTAAGGACCCTTTTCCTTCTGCCTTTCTGGTACTTGTATCTGGTACTCCTCTGTCTTGCCATGCATTGACCAGGATCTAGGCAGTCATGTGCAGAGGAGGTGATGCTGTCTTTGGATGTGCCTCCTCAGACTGTTCTAGAAGCCAGTTCCCCTAGTGTTCCCGTGCTGCATACTCCATATGGATGATTGCTGAAACTCTTGGCTCGGCCCCCACCACAGGGAAACATCTATGATTACTGAAGTCCGTGGCACGCTGTCGGGCCTGACCTTACGTCATTGTGCTCTGACCGCAGTCCTGCCAGAACGAGCCCAAACACTAAGTGTATCTACACGGGCTTGGGAATCAGACTTTTGAAGTGTCAGCCGTGTTTTTAACCCATTTTTGTTGGGAAACAAAGTACACATGAAGAGAAGTGCACAAGGTGAACATTGGCATGACCATCACACATCAAGACACAAACCACCGTGGGCGGACCCTCGGGAGCCCCCTTGTCCTCCCCTCTCTCATTCTCCTCTTCCTCTCCCAAAGGCAGCTCCTATTCTGAGTTTTGATCAATTCCTGATTTTTCTTTGTGGTTTTATCGCCTAAGCATGAAACCTTCAGCACTGTAGTTTTGTTTTGCTTATGTTTTCGTTATCTGAAATAAGTCCTATCATGTAATCCTTCAGTACAGGCTGCTTTTACTCAGTGTTACTCATACGATTCGTCCACACAGGGGCAGGTAGCCATCATTTGTTCAGTTCCGTTGTTGTATCGTCTTAGGTACTTACTCCACTGTTAATGGACGTTTCATACCTGCAGCTTTCTTGCTGTTGCCAGTATGCCCTGTGATAATTCCAGGACACCTCCTGGTGCACATGCCCATGCGTTTCTGTTGGGCATGTACCAAGCACTGGTGTCACTAGTCACAGGGTGTGGGTGTTACCGTGTTTGGTAGATAATGCCACCCAGTTTTTCAGCATGATTAAATCAACTCAGTGCCCACCAGCAGTCTGAAATTTCCTATTGCACCACATCCATGGCAGTATTTGGTTTTATAAGCTTTTAAATTTTCGTCATTCTTTTTTTGTCATGTAGCTTGTTGTGGTTTTAATTTGCAGTCCTGTTAATGACTAACATGCCTGGGCACATTTTCATATGGTTATTTGCCATTTGTATTTACTCTGTTTTGAAGTGTTTGGACAGGAATCACCCATTTTCCTATTGGGTTGCTTTCTTTTTCTTAATAATTTACATAAGAATTCTTTATATATTCTGGATACGAATTCTTTGCTGGCCATATGGAATTCTTTATATATTCTGGATACGAATTCTTTGCTGGCCATATGTGTTGAAAATATCATCCACTCTGGTTTACCTTTTTATTCCTTTAATGGTGTCTTGCTGTACAGAATTTTTAAAGTAGTAAAATTTTATCAGTCTTTTCATTATGATTAGTTCATTTTGTCATGTGTAAGAACGCTTTTCTCTCCCATAAGATCATGAAGATCTGTATTCTAGAACAGAGATTGGCAAGTTTTTTTCTGTATACAGATACTTAGACACTAAATATTTAGATAGTATGTAGTTTTGTCTTTGTGGACCACAAATAGTATCCATTACAGACTCATCTGCTTTTTTAAAAGCACAACCCTTTAGAAATGTAAAAATCATTCTTAGCTCGTGGTGAACTTCTTCTGCAGGCTCTAGTTTGCCTTCCTGTTCTAGAAGCCAGATTTTTTTTTTTTTTTTTGCTTCTACATATAAAACTACAATATACCTGCAGTTGATTTTGTTGGATACTGTTCTGTAATGAAAGGCATAGACAGTGTCTAAATGAAGATCAGTGAGAGGTTCATTCTTTCCCCAGATTGAATTACTCTGAGTTCTCTGCTGCATTTCATTGGTCTACTTGTTTATTCTCCCATCACACTTACTGTAGCTTTATAACAAATATTGGTATTTTAGTAGACACAATGCTTCAGTTCTTTATATAACTGCCTTGGCTATTCATGGCCAAGATATTTCTACTAGCATATACATTTTAGAATCCATTGTCAAATTCCAAAGTACTATGTTAAAAAAAAAAACTTTTTCTCTTTAAACTAAGATTTGATTGACTCAATAGATTGGTTTGAAGCAAAATTGACATCTTTACAACTTAGTCATCAAATCTATGAACACATTATTCTCATTATTGAGGTTGTCTTAATTTTTCTCAATGATTTAGTTTTTCTGTACAAAGGTCTTAACATGTATCTTGTTGGATTTATGACTAGGTATATATGTTTAAATATCTGAGCTATTATAAATGACAAATTTTTCTTTTTTATTCTTATGTTCAATTAGCCAACATATAGTACATTTTTAAATCAACAATGTTTGTTGGAATGCAATGTTGAAAGTGTCTTGGCTTATAGTTTATAAGACATTTTAAATTACAGGACACGTCAGGTTTCCTTAGGTCATTTTTTAAAACTTATCATGACTAATTGTACTGACTAGGACCTAGTTTACAGTGTTAAATAGAAGTGATGAGGGTAGACATCCTTTCCAATTTTAGGGAAAAATTATTCAGTCTTTTTGTCCTGATCACTGTAGCTGGATTTCATTCATCTTGCTCAAGATCCTACTTCTGGTTTCATTCTTTTTCTCTGTTGTTTTCCTGTTTTCCATTGCATCAATGTCTTCTATGCTATCAATACACAGACATAATTTTATTGGAGTGTTTTGATGACTTGGAAGGCATTTATAAAATTGGTAGATTCTTCTTGATGTTTTCCTTTTAGCATGTCATTACACTGCAAATTAATCACTTCCAATTAAAGATTAAGTGGAAACTCCTCAATTGTACATCTAAAAGGATTTTGAAATACAGAAACTTCCTTTGTACTTGCCTTGGGATCCAACAAAAGCTGCTGGAACAGTAGTTTGTGCTAGGAAAACCTATCTGCTATAGATTCATGTGGGAATGTAGGTCTTGGAAAGTGTAGAGCAGCTTGACAGTTTCTTACGATTCAAACAAGGTTACTTGTCATCAAAGCAATTTTACTGGAGTGTAAGCATGTAAGTGTCATTTTGCCTTGAATTCCTTCAAAGAACTACCAAATCTGCAGCAAAAGCTGATTTCCAAAGCCATTTAGTGTTTAATGACAGTGGTTAAAGGCAGCTCTTCTGACTCAGAAAAATTTCAACCCTGAACTGTAAAAATTGTAATAAAACTTTGTCACTGCTGCTAAACCATTCAGGTGTTCTGTGGTTGGTAAAGGATATCCAGTTTTCATTTCTCACAAAATTTCACAAAACCGATGATGGTTAAGTCCAGGATAGAGTGAAAGATCATCTGCAAAATGCCTATTGATGGAAAATAGACCAAATGACCATAGAATTTAAATGTCTTATGCTTTAACAAGCTCTGTTAAGTTGTCCAGCTAAGCCTTTTTCTGTTTCACACGTTGACCACCATCACTTGTAATACATCCTAGCAGATTCCCCTTCAGGTTGTGCTGAGTTACTGTTTTCTCAAAATCTTTGAAAATATTCTTGCTGTGCCACAGTTTTCCAACCCTTGATCTAGCTTTTGACATAAAGTGCAAGAGAACAGAAAAACCGAAACCAAGTAAAAGAAAAGCCAATAAAGATGATAAAACTCTCACCAGACTGATAAGAGAGAGGGATATAAATTTACCCATACTGGTTTTGAAAGGGGAAATCAGTACAGATCTTATAGATATTAAAGAATAATAAGGAAATCTTATAGTTTCATACCAGTGAATGTGATGACTTAGATGAAATGGAAAAATTCACATTTACCTGTAATTTACATATAATATATGTATTATAAATATATGCATATATATATTATAAGTATATGTGTATTTGATAGCTCTGAGGAATAAGTAAGTACCTTGAGGGCTAGGTGGTTATATGACTCTACATGTCAGTACTCACTGAACTGTATACCTAAAAAGAGTGAGTTGTAGTACATGTAAATTTTACCATGATACATCTGACTTTACTGTTTGATGCACCCAGTATTCACTTTGATTTACTTGCAGATTTTGCACTTTTGCTCTTCACCCATCCTGTATCTCCAGTCTCCTTGCTATTGATAACTTTCCTTCTGCCTGAATAATACCTTTTCGGTAGTGATGTGCTGATACTAGCTCATAGTGGATCTTGAGAGCCCATTCTTTAATTTACAGTAATTTTGTAAACTGGTTATCCTACTCCATATTAAAAATTAAACTATATAAATTTATAGTCAAATACATTACATTTAGAGGTAACACATACGCAAAACCCATCCCTTCCGGTTACACTGATTTGACTGTTATCTATGCCTTGTGAGGTCATGTTTATGGTGGTGTTCTTCTGAGGATCTCTTCTCAGCTCTAAGGTCAATGCCATCACATTAGTATTTTGAAATCAGCCCTAGTGCAAGTATTTATGGAAATCAGCAAATGCTGCAAAATGGAGCTTACTCACCTAAATCAGGGGCTAATAAAATACAGCCCACTGCTGGCCCTCTGTGCACGATGTAATTAATGTAATACAGCCATGCTCATTTGTGTTGCCTATGGCTGCTTTCACATCTGAATAGCAGACTCCATTAGTTGTGACTAGACTGGCCCACAAAGTCTAGAATATTTACTCTCTGAACCTTTAAGAAAATATTTGCAAACCATTGGTCTAGATTTAAGAATGTGACAGAAAAGATGTTAATAATGACATTAACTTTAAGAATGTCATGTGTGCAACCATTACATTTTGAATAGTGCAAAAAAAAATCCTATTAATATTTGAAACTATAACCTGATTCAGCAGAGAAATTGCTCCTCTGTAACTGGTAAGTATGGGAGGTTCTGACCTACATCCCCAGTGCTTCACTTGGCTCTTGTTGACCTAGCCACGGCCATGTGGGTGCTGCACATCCATCAGCTGCAAGCACAGGTTGGCTATGGGCACAAGAGTTGAACAAATACTGGGCGCCTGGGTGGCTCAGTCGGTTGAGCTTCTGCCTTCAGCTCAGGTCATGATCCCAGGGTACTGAGATTGAGCCCCGCGTCAGGCTCCCTGCTCGGCGGGGAGCCTGCTTCTCCCTCTCCCTCTCTCCCTCCCCCTGCTCGTGCTCTCTCTCTCTGTCAAATAAATAAAATCTTAAAAAAAAAAAAAAGAGTTGAACAAATACTAACGAAAGCTTCTGGGAGAATCAGTGGCTATACAAAATTTACATGAAAGACTATTGTATATTATATGTAAATTGTGTGCTATACATTCTTTATATCAGTACACTTTATATTTTAAACAAACTTTTGCCTGCATGAATGCATACTTATTTTGAAATGCCAATGACACGTTCATTGGCACACATGGTCTTTATTGACCTCCATATGGGATCACTGGTAAGGAATGCTCAGATTTTTGTTTCTTTTTCTGAAAATAGCTTAGTTTTTATTTTTGAATGATACTTGTCCTTGGGATACAATTCCAGGTTGACATTTATTGTTCAGAGTCTAGTGGTACCTTTCCTTTTTTCTTAGGCGTCCATCAGTCCTTGTGAGAAGTGAGCTGTAAGTACAATTGCTGGATCTCTGAAGGAATAGCTCTTCTCTGACTTCACATCTGAAGGGATGGGGATCTTTTATTTGTCCTGCTTTCAATCCTATGGCTTCCTGGATCTGTGGCTTCATATCTTTCAGCAGGTTTTGTGTGGGCTCACCTTTGTCCAATGGCTGCCTTATACGTGCTCTCTCGTCCTTCTGGGACTCCGTGCACACATCTGTCAGACTTCACTGTATCTGCTCTTGCTCTTGTTCTTCAGTATTTTCCATTATTTTATCTGTGCTATTCATCCTGTTCATTTCTTCTGATCTAACAGTTCGCTAATTTCTCTACTGTGCCAAATTTGGTTTTAAATCCATTCATAGTATACATTGTTTCCAACATTTACTTTTCAACTCTAGTATGTTCACTTTTTTATTTTTTTATTTTTTTTTTAAAGATTTTATTTATTTATTTGACAGAGAGATAGACAGAAGAGCACAAGCAGAGGGAGTGGCAGAGGGAGAGGGAGAAGCAGGCTCTGCACTGAGCAGGGAACCCGATGCGGGACTCGATCCCAGGACCCTGAGATCATGACCTGAGCTGAAGGCAGACGCTTACCATCTGAGCCACCCAGGCACCCAGTATGTTCACTTTTTTAAATAGTTGGCAATTCTTCCAGAATTTTGTAATCTTGGCTTTTATCCTACTTGAATGAACCACAGTATTTTCAGTTTGTGTCTGATACTCCTACCTCCCTCTTATCTGCTCATTTGTTTTTGCTGGGTTTTGTTCATCTTGACCCCTCATGTGTCCACTCATTTTTTTATTTTAAATCACAGTGCTGCATTTGAACAGTTGTGTGTCGACATGGCCTGATACCTAGCATCGCGTGTTTTCCCTGCAGCAGTGCCTGGGGCTCTGGTGCTCTGGTTCCCTCTGCCTGGTCTTGGGGCTCAGCATGACTGGGCCACAGCTGCGCTTCCTGAGGTTTCGTGTAGTGGCCACTCACCCTTAGACCTATAGGGTGGCCGTTCAGGCTCCTCCCCAACATGAGGAGCTGCCAGGGCCCCGCAGGCCAGTTTCCCTGGTCCCTGCCCCATGGCTGTCCAGAGCCCATCCCAGCCACCTGTCAGGGGCACCCTGTCTCTGGGATAACACAGCCCCTGACTGCTGCTCTCCCTGCACCATGTCCTACAGTTGTCACTGCGTAACCCACCCATTTCTCAAGCCTGACCTCAAATCACACATCCCAACTTTAAAAATAATGCACTCAGCCTGCCACCCCCTTCCGTGGGCGGGCTGCATTCCTCTGCCACAGGGAGACATCCCCGTGCACACACTTTAAGCTCTCTGTGTATGCTAAGGTGTCTTCTTTATGATGCTTGCCACCTTGCTGTGAGCCCAGTTGACAGGTCGTGTTGAACGCCCAGGTGTGCAGGCTGACGTCCACCCTCTGCCTTGTTCTTCCTGCCGTGTCTTTTTTGGGAACCATGTGCTGCCCAAGGGCCAGCCCTCTGGCCCCATCCCGAATGGACTTGATGCCAATACACAGGGTTACAAGTTCTCTAGGCCCGGATATATTAGCTGAACAAATTGCCAGCTTGTGTTTTCAGATTAGTGGGAAGTGAATGGTTAATGAGATACATGCGTTTTTTGAGATGCCGATTCTAACCAAATCAGAATATGTTTTGTGGTGTTTAACATGTTAACTAAATATGATTTACATTGAAATCTAAATGGAAGTTTGTAAAGAAATAGCCGTATCTTTTTGCCAAACATAATCCTTTATATATAGTTATTTTGCTGAGTATTTTAAAGTATTGATTTAAAGCAGCAATATGGTTGCTTCTGTCTGGGTTTGAGAGATTTGCTAAACTTTAAATGCTTGAGAGTCATACATACAGCAATTGTTTTGGCTGTTGTAGAAAGACAGAAGCCTGACTTCCCTGATTTAACAGTCTCCAGTATGCATGAAGTTGTCTTGGCCATCATTTTTATTAAACTATGTGCAAGAATGGAGAATTCTTTCATGTCCTAAGATGTTAGTGCCTATGGCTTTGGGAACCAGAGTTACCCAATCTGGTGACCACTCAAGTCTTTTCTATTCCGGTTCTAAGGTTAGTAGTTCCTTAGAACACCTGTGAACTCCACACCAGATATGACAGTGAGACTTGAAGGGGCAGTGACGTTGAAGGGCACGAGGGGCGGGAACCGGCTGCCTGTCTTTAGTTCGCTTGTCTGCTTTATGCGTCTGCTGGCTTTGCATCCCCTGCCCACCCACGATGGACTCCTTTTGGTTTGATTCTGCTTCCTCATTCGTTCTGGCTGACTCCTTCAGGCCTTTGCCGCCCAGACCCCTTGCTGGTCTTTCAGACCAGGGCCTTGATGAAGTGCACATGGTTACCTAGTCACCAAAACAAAATGCAGCCCTAAAAAGGGAAAAAGTTTTCCAAAGGAAAAATAAAAGTGAGAGAACTTTGTAGGGAGCCTGGGGAACCTACTTGGGTCCCCCTTGACACCAGCTGGGGGACAGTGAAGGAGCAGAGATAGTGGAGTGAGCACTCCCGACTGTGTCCCCGAGCCGCCTCACTTGCAGACCCTTCCTTCCTGCTGGGATCCGTGCTGGGAGCACAGCACTAAGATCTGGGATCCGTGCTGGGAGCACAGCACTAAGAGCTGAGGTCCTGTTCTCCCTGCCCTCCTGGGATCCACAGTCGGGGGCGGGGGCTGGGGTTTACCAGCTGGTGAACAAGTAATTGTTGCAGTGAAGTACTCCACGGAGAAGGACCAAGTGCCCTGAGAGCATGTGTGCGGCAGGGGGTGGTGAGGGTGGCCTTCTGTGTAGGCGTCAGAGGCAGCTTCCTTGAGAGGCGACATTAGACAAGATCTGAGCAATGAGAAGGGAATATAAGAGCATTCCGGTCAGAACTGTGTGTGAAGTCCCCGTGCATTTGGAACAACCCAGAAGGGGACCTGTGTGCTCTGCACAAAGTAGCTAGACGGGAACCAAGACAAGGGCCAGGCCCTAGCCAGGGGCCCACTCAGCCTGAGTTCTGGGAGAGCATCAGGAAGCCATCTGGAGGGAACAGGCATGGTCACCGTGATGGTTTCGTTAGTTGTCTCTGGCTGTAGTGTGGAGAACACGCTGGATTTGGAGATGTTGGGGGCTGCAGGCTGGCTGATTACTAGCCTGTCATCTGGGTCTAGGCAAGAGAAGAGAGGAGTGTGGACTGCTAGACCATGATGGGAGTGAGGTCTTGAGATGGACAGGTTGGAGAGATGGGTGGGCACAGAGCAGGGGGCCCAGCCATGGAGGGACGATGATGTCAGCACTGGGCAGCCTCTTCCTGAGGTCCAGGGAAGCTGCATGGGTACACAGGTCAAATTGGTGGAGAGTTACAGGACAGAGGAAGGAGATGTGGATTGAGAGAAATCCACCTTGTAGCTGGTGACACAAGCCATGGACACAGACAACCACCTAGGACGCGAGCCCAGAGGGAGGAGATAGATGGGTCTCTCTCAGCTGCCAGGAGACTCGGTGGAACAAGGAAACGGACCGGCCAGAGCCCATTTCCCAGGGTCAGGGACCCCGCCCTCCGCACACCGATACCTGCAGTCCCCTTCCCTTGAATCAGAACTTCATGTCTGTTCCTTCATTGTATGCCAGGATTTAAGGGGCGGGTGCCGGTATCCATAGCCCCTGCAGGTGAGGCCAGGCATCAGTGCGGTCTGCGCGGCCCAGAACTTGGCACACAGTGGGGGCCTGGGGGGTGGGAGGGAGCCCCGTGGACACAGCAGAAGCACATTTCCCCTTCCCCCCCCCCCCCCGCTGTGTGGTTGGATCCCCGTCCCTGCAGCCCCAGACTCAGGCAGTCAGGTGAACCCACCATCCTTTGGGTGAGAACCGCCACAAGCTGTGGCCCAAAGGCAGCCGCCTGCTGGTGCCTAGCAGCTCAGTTCTGGCGTGAACATCCTTCACTTTCTCTCACCCATCTGCTTTCCACACCATCGCTTCCTGGGTAGTGGGAGGCTGCTGCTCCTTCAAGGCGCACCTCATTGTGTTCCAATTCCATGCACAGTAGGCTGGCCGCGCCCAGCCCTGGCGGCCTGGTCATCAGTCCCAAGCTTGGGACATAAACACAGAGGGGCCTCATGGAGACGGTCGCTGGGACCTTAGGACCAGCATGGAGGATATCCCCTGCTCGGAAGAAGGCTTGGACTAGCTGTTTAAGCCAGCCTTGCCTTAGTGCTCTTCTGGAGGGCGGGGGGAGGATTACAGCACCCCCCCCATCATTTTCGTCCACGAGGCTGGAGCCCAGAGGAGGGCATATTTGAGGGTCCGGCCACATTGGACTGTGTTCCGCACAGTCTGCAGGTGGAGTTATGTTCTATTTAATAGGAAATAAGCATTTGATAATTATAATCACTTTAAATTGATAAATTCTTTTAAATAAAAGAAATCATTAAAAATGGCTTTTCTGCAGAAAGTAGTACACGGGGAAATGAAATTTTCTGTCTCATTGGGAATTTCTTGGTAAATATGCAGGCAGATTGCATACATTAAATTAAGATCATGGAAGTAGAATGATCTCCTGTAATTCATGGTTTAAGCACAGAGAATGCATTCTGTATGGGGTAGAACAGAGTAACAGACGCTGGGCACCAAGAGTATGTTTTCTTTGGGAAAAGAAGTTGAAGCCCTTACTATTTGGAGCACTCACCGTCGTTATTTTAGTAAATCTCCTGTCTCATGGACACGTGAGTGAACACAGTAAGGCCTCTCCCGTCGTTGTTCGTAGGTTAGTGCTTTGCTGGATCTGTGGCCTTGGTTGGGATGGGGGAGTGACCGACCTTTGTGCCAGTTTCCTGAGAGATGACTTACGTGAAATATGGATTTTTTTTTTAATATTTATTGTACATATTTTCATTTTCAGCTTTATGGTATTCACTTTGTGTTTTCTTACCTTGTATCTTAAAATTATGTTCTGTTGGTAATTTTACGTACTGTATGTAACGCTGTTTTCTTCCTGGGGTGACCTTGAGTCGGCCTCTGCTAACACAGGTCAAGTTTTCCTGGTTTCCAAGGTCACCTTCAATCCGCAAATCTCCAACTTCTCTGTTAATCTCTACACTGTAGAGAACAGCCTGCTTTAGGTCTTTGCAGACAGGCTTCATCCCTTTGTTCTTCCGAAAGGGAAGCCGCCGCAGCAAGCCCCCCCGCTCCCCAAGGAGTGCCCAGATCTGGCGGCGAGCAAGAGAAAATCCCATGTAACCTGAAATCGAGGACCTCTCTTTCCACCCAATCAGCCCGTAAGTTGTAGCTCTCCTCCCCGAACCCCACCTGACGGGTGGTCTCAACAGAACGCCTGTCTCCTGGTCCCTCTCTGACACCATTAAGTGGCCTCTTGCCTCCTGTGGCCGGGGACACCCTGCTGGCCTCGCTCCCTGGGCAGCGCCCGGCAGGGGGGGAGCAGGCCGTCCAGCCACAGCTGGGGGACCACTCAGCATCTGGCTGCATGTGGGATGCCGGCGTCAGGGGCACCTTGATCGCCACCGCCCATGCCCCCCACCCCCACCCCAGCACCAGGAGCCCTTCTGCTCACAGATGAAGCTGTAGTAGCCGTAAGAGATGCAGTGATAAATTTAGATTCTTTTGGTGTCTGCAGGTCATTATTGGAATTATAGCAACTGGCTGTGAGGTCATAAAGTTCCCTTGACAGGTTGTGAATACCAAGCCCCCAGTAACTGTGGAGGCGGCCCGCGTCCTCCTCCATTATCGTCAAGAAGCGCTCGTCTCAGGAAGGCCAGCGTACAATTAAAAAGGGGAAGCTAGGAAAAGCTGAGTGGCTAGCTTCCGTGTGGAGAGCCTGGCCTTCTCGCTCTGAGCTGTGGAGGGAAGGGCTGGGTCACTCTTCTGGAGACGCGGCATGACCTAGAAGCGCATCGAAGCTCAGCGCATAGCCAGTGGTGCGGCCTTCCCTTCCCGTGCCTGCAGGCTCCCGGGCTCCAGGCTGGTGCTGCCTGGCCCGGCCTTCCTTTCTGAGAGGGAGCAGACTCGGGAGCTGGCACTCATGCATGGACAGGCTGTCGGCGCCGGGCTGGTTGGGCCTCACACCCATGTGGGCCTGGAGGCCAGCTCAGGTCACCTCCCGTTATGTCAGGCGCAAGGCAGAGGCTCTGAACCTTGCACCAAACAAACATGTCCCCTGGAAACCTGTGTCTTCTCCTCGGCGCACCAGGAGGCGAACTAGATGTTTATCTTGAACCTTAAACCGTACATAAAATGCAATCAGTCCTTCAGCACTTGGAACAGTGGCCACATCATGACCTTTTAGTGACACCTATGGGGTAACACGTATCCCTTAGCCCAATCAGCCGTGTAGACCCAGCATCGTGCACAGATTCAGCCATAACTGGCCTAAGTTAAAAATCAACTTAAAAAGAAGCATAACATTCATAGTACAAAGGAAATGTGATTCATAAAATTATAAGATTTTAAGCTCTCACAAATAAGCAGTTCAGATTAATGTGTTTTTGTGGAAAACTTGGTCTGATTAAATTTTGTACTATCACATATCTGTTTCCCAAACTTTACAAAATTCTTGTGTACCTTGAGGATTCTAGGAACAGAAAGATTTGGGAAACTGGCTTGGACCAAGTTGGAGGGGCCCCTTTACTGCATTTTCAGGTTTGGGTGTGCGGCCAGAGACCTGCCTCGGAGGAGGGGGTGTGTCCCCACGTTTCCCCAGCAAATGCTTTTCTTCTCCAACACGTGAGAACCTCCTGGGTGATTTGGGGGACCCACAGAACACAGTTTGAGAAATGCTGCTTATTTCATTGAAAAAGTGTGTAATTAAGAAAACAAATGGGATATTTATAAAATGTTTAAGAGCATAGCCCAGTGAACGTTGACCGTCGTGAATGAAGTGAGAGGCTCTGCTTCTGGAGGATAAACTTGCTATCTGCTCAGGTGACTTCATGTTGGTAACCCGGTCAGTAAACAAATCCACCCCCTTCCCGGACTTCATCCTGTAATGAGAGATTTTATGTTTTCGGCGTTCACGCGTGGAGGACTTAACAATCATCTTACGTTAGCCTGGTGCCATTGAAACAAAAAATTAGTCCAAGAACACAAGCCTAACGCCTTCCTTGGAGAGTTATCGTCAGAGCATTGTGTTTACCAGACAACGTGTCATGTTTATAGTTACAAAAAGAACTCCTATGGACTTCATGGGAGTACAGAAGTGTCTCAAAATTAAAAATAATTTTTCTAAAATTACTGTAACTGAACAGATCATTCCACCTCTATGACACCATTCTGATCCCATAGTTTCTGCGGAGAGGCTAGAAAAGGTCTGATTTAGAGAGGAAGGCAGGCAGAGGCCACTCTAGCACCTGTATGGTTCAGGAGCAAGGAGCACAGAGCTTCATAGATCTCGTACATTTTTCTCATTCATATCCTGTCGATTTGTGACAGTGATTACATGCTATGGTAGTACAGGGAAGGCGGTTTTTTAACCGACTGTGTGACCTGTAGACTTTCTGGGAATTTTCATTAAGGTCCGTGAATTGTACAAGCTGAGGAAAGCTGAGACAAACGAGTTGGAACCGACTGGCATGGAGGCCGGCCCGAGTTTAGACTGTGTTTCTCAGGCATTCTTTGGGGATCCAGTAGCAGACCGTGGTCTGTTGTAATGGAACCACCCCGCAGGGCTGCAGAACTTTGATGAAAGTTGAGAATCCTCCTCCTCCTCCTCCTCCTCCTGGGCATCCATATTTGGGGACATCCAGGCACCAAGAGGCAGGAGGATAGATCTGTGTCTCAGGAACCCCTCCTTCCTAACAGAAGGCTTCGCCTGTCCTGGTCGCCTTGGTGTTTTAGATAACCGCTCTTACAGGTGTGTCTGAGGTCCCCCTGTCCCGGCCCTCAGGGTAGGGCGGGATGCCTGTGCCCTGGCCTCCTGGTCCTCTCTGGGGCCTGGTGACCCTCCAGGCCTTCCAGAGTGAGCGCTCATAGTCACATCCCCACCACCGTGGCCTGGGACTGGTCGACAGGGCTCTCCTTCCCTGGGGATGCCAGGATATTTTCTGTCAAAGTTAGAAATAATATTTCCTTTAGAAGCTGGGATAAGGCTCTGGCTTTTCTGTGATGAGCACACTTTCACCTTCTAGTGTTGGCTTCTTCCCTGCACTTCACAGGTGACTGGCATCTTCTGCTCAGGGCCTGCCTTGGCCAGGAAGATCTATCTGTTGTGGTGGTTTTGACTGTTGAATTTTTCTCAACTTTTTTTAGTTTTTTTCAAACACCCCCATAGGTAGTTCCCAACTCGGCATGATTTGGGGCCTTCTGCCCACAGGCTCCCAGGCCCCTGTCCTGCAGCCTGTCCCAGACAGCACCTACCCCCGCTTCCGGGAACATGGTGTGTGCTCTTCTCTGGATCTGACACTGTCCTGGCTTCTCTACCTGGCACTCTCCATCCCTCAAGAATGGCCTCACACTTGCCCTTCTGTGACCTTCCCTGACCTCTGCCAGCCCCCCTAGAAATTTCACTCCCTGTTCCCTCTGCTTCTGTGGCCTGTGCACCCGGCATCCTTCCCACAGTGACACCCATCTTCCCCACCTGCTGCCACTGTCAGACGCAAGCCGGGGAGGCATTACACTTGCTTCCGGAGGGACTGTGTCAATAAATCACGTTACCAAGTGATGTTGGCGATGCCGCTTGCTGTGTGAGCTTCCTCCTGCACTTCCCTTGAAGATGCCTCCCCCACCCCATGCTTCCCGTACCTACACCCGATGTCTGGGCCATTACCTCACACCAGGCCTTCATCTGTGTGTGTCCCCCTGCTGTCTAGATGGCACCTTGAATGTGGCCTTTTATCAGTTTGGCCTCCAGGATTTAAAATATGCACCAGTATTTATTTCACACATTTATCCAACCATTTGAGCTTGTGATGTGAATTATATTTTAAATAACATTATGATGTGTGGAACATTTCATTCTTAACTGAAGCTTTCCCTGGTGTGCATCAAAAGCATGCAGTGTCTCCCATCTTCCAAAGCCTCCTGTAGGGAAGCCCAGGGCTCTCTAAAGGCATCTGCTGAAAGGCTGCAGAGCTGGCCATTCAACTCCAAGAGATGCTACCCATCTTGAAAATTGGTCCAGGATAAGAAAATTCCAGAAGGATCGGTACTACATATTCCTTTCTAAAATTCTGCTCCTAAACTTCTGCTCTGCAGAAGACCCTCTAAAAAGAGCATGGTAGTTGAGACCAGGACCCAAGACTTACAGATCCCATACCGGACAGAAGGCTTGTGTTCCTGACCTATGAAGTCCTCTCTGAATTCAGCCGTAAGAAAATAACATTCCAGCTGGAAAATGGGCAAAAGAATTGTCCAGACTCTCTACCAAAGAGGCTGTAAGTTTGGCAATAAGTACAAGAACAGATGCTCGTCCTCAGCCAGTAGGGAGATGCAAGACGAGGTCACGGTGGACCACCACTGCACATCCACCAGCCACTCTGGGGACGGGATGCGGCTTCTTACGGAGTCATCCTGCAGCTTCCTCGCAACCCAGCAGTGGCGCTTCTGGTCCCACACCCTACAGAAGAGGAAATTCATGTCCACACAAAAGCTGTGCCCACATGTTCAGAGCAGCTGTACTTACAATGGCCCCGAAATTGGGAACAACTCAAATGTGTTTCCCAAAGTGAGTGGATAACTGGCCTGTTCTCGATGAGCGCTTACCAACAGAAAGCAATGAACTGTAGACACACGACACAACTTGGGTGTGTCTGAAGGGCATTGTGTTGCGTGGAGAAAGCCATCCCTAGAAGGTGTGATGCTCTTGACATGACAGACAGGTAATGGTGAAGAGCAGGTCAGTGGTGGTCTGGGACTGGACTGAGACATGGGGGGACTGTAGCGGGCTGTCTGTGTGGGACAGAACAGGGCTGTGTCCTGCTTGGGGTGGTGGGTATGTGAATCTAAGCATGTAATAAATCTTCATTTTAAAAATGCAAAAACGTTTTAAAGCGTCATTAAAATTTTAAAAATGTTTAAGTGTACATGGAGCCTGATGACATCCAAATAAGATGTGTAGTTTTGTGACTAGGACTATACTGATGTCAGCTTACTGGTCTTGCAAACACACCGGGATGCCTGAAAGGTTATCACCGGAGAAGGCTTGAGTCAAAGGTACATGGAAACTCCGTCCACTACATTTGCAATGTCTTGTGAATCTTAAATTTTTTCAAAAGTTTTAAAATACTGTTCCTACTACATACCAGTTTTGAAAAATAAAAACAGAGCGTGGGAGAGAGTGGGCTGTTGCTGGGTGTGCTGCTGTGAATCCCAGAAAACCAGCTTCGCTCGTGAATGCAGGGGTTGGGGGCAGACCCACTCTTGGAAGGACAGTCAGTCCCAAAGCTAAAAGACAACTTTTCCCCCGAAGATTCAGGGAAGAAGGGAAACTCTTCGGCTAGAAAAAATGTATGCTGAACTTGATACTGCTCATTGCTTATTCTTTGATTAGCCTCATTACCTTGTGTCTTAATGACTTAAAAAACAGATCCAGAGCAGCCAGAGAATGTCCAAGTGAGCATTAGGCTTCCCCATGCGACAACTTTTAACACTGTGCAGGTATGAAATATGGAAAACTTCTTCCTGACACTGATCACATTTGAAACTTCATACTTTCTTAATTCAGTCTGTTATTGACAGTAATATATTTTAACTCGAGAATGTGTTCGTTCAGTGCATATTGACTTGGCTTGTGAGAACGTCCGCCCTACACGCGGACATTGGATTTCCTGTCATGGTGACTTAGACGTGAGGACGGCAGTGAGTGATTCCTGCCAGTCAAGAACTTTCACTGGAGCCCCACTTGAATGGTAATAATCTGCTCCTGTAATTGCTGTGGAAAAGGAAAACCCTCTAGAGATTTTATATCTAATCATTTATTTATAAATCTGTAGATGGCAGTCTGCAGAATACGCATCGGGGGTCAACTTTGTGCTCAAAACAGTTGCCTGATGTTTACATTTCACGGTGTATTTTTTTAACAGTACCTCCAGCCCCCGTGATCACAAAAGGACCCTGGCTTGCTGGTAGTGCTCTGTGCCTCATCCCATGGCCCAGCCACTTCATTACAGATGCGTCTGCAGAGGCCGGTCCCCTCTGTATTAGCTGAAATATGCATGTTTTTCCATCTCATTAATTCAGTCTACATACAATTAATTTTTGCCTATTAATAAACCCCTTGGTGTTAGTGACAGCTATCTAAACCACTTCACCTAGTGTGGAAGAGAAAAGTGTACTTGCAAATTTCCACCCCTTGTCTGCATTTTTATTGTCGTATCTGTGGGTTGGAGGGTGTTGGTGCATAAATCAAGCAATGCAAGGAAATATAAACTGCTAAGAACCTGGCCTTAGACCAGCTGATGGGGAAGTTTGAAATATTAATTAGCTCCACTTGTATTTGGAATAGATGGAGATACAGAGAAGCTGTCCTCGCCCGTTGGGGTCTCTGGCCACAGGGAAATTTATCGGAGCCTAGATAAGTCAACGTTCTATTTTTTTTTTTTTTACAAATCTAAATACTCAACTAATCTGAACACCACTCAAAGGGCATCTTTTCTGTGTTTTCAAATCTCATAATTTCTCTTAAAAAAAAAAAACCCTCTAAATAGAGGTGATTGTGCATATGACAATTCCTCCTGCTGATAATATTCAAAGGGAAAGGGAAATACCAAAAATGAGAATAGAGCTTTGAAATTGAAAGGAGACACCACCTCCTTTGAGACCTGGGAAACTAGGAAGTTCCCCTGAGATCTTGGTTTTGCTGTGTTCTTATCTATCTTTGTGAGGGGACAGCTCTTTGCCACAAATGAATTTCTCTCCGTTCAACACCAGCCAGGAGGAAATGTAGTTCTAAATGTAGTGTGAAGGATTCTTAGATTTCTTGTGTGGATTTGTAAAAAGTACAGTCACCGTTCACAGCAAGGGTCATTTAGGAGATCTAACCGTTGACCTCCTAAAAATTGCTAGAGTGGGCAGCTCCTTTCTAAGGGATTTGCATCTCGGATATGAAGCTACAGTTTATGGCGGGCCTGAGTAGCTGATGAACTTGTCCACGAGAAAGGCTTTAGAGTGCCTAGCCTGGTAAATCCATAGGAGTGACGTCACATGAAAGTTTCCGGACTGTTCTGTGAGGAGACTTAGCCAGTGTCATTGGCCAGCTAGGTTGGAAGCAGGTGGTTGATTGAAAAATAGATAAACATTCAATTTGCTGATTTTTAAATAAGCCATATATATCAAATCTATCAATTGTAATGATTAACAAGAATATTTTAGCAAGAATATTTAGTAGGGATGTATAATGGCTTGAATGAGACTCTCCATTTGGGTACCGATCACAGAAACCAGATCTCATCAGGGTTTGCTGAAACTCCCTGCCCAGACATGAGCAGCCTGACCGGTTCCCAGTAGCCAGTGTGAGCTCTTGGAAGGGCGAGCTCTATCCTCCCAGTCCTTGTTTAGCACCTTATAATGCCTTCCCACACCCTTAGGGTGAAGATGAGACCGTCCCTTAAGCCTGCCGGCCCCTCTCTCCCTCCTGCCTGCAGCCCGTTTCCCAGTGTTCCTGTGTGACCGGTGGGGCCTGGCCCTCCTGGTGTGGGCTCCTTCCCTGTGGGCCCTTTCTCCAAGAACTCAGTAGGTTGTGCTTTCTACAACTAAATGGTGTAACAGGAGTTCAGTGGCTTATGCAGTGAGTGAATGGGTTAAGTACAGTTGAGCCTTGAACAGTGGGGGCTAGGGGCACTGACCCCACACATAGTTGAAAATTCACGTACAACTTTTGACTCCCCCCCAGAACTTAATAGCCTGCCGTTAACTGGAAGCCTCACCAGTAACAAGCAGTCCGTTAACTTGTATTTTGTGTATTACATGTGTTATATGTGGTATTCTTACAATAATGTCAGCTAGAGAAAACGCTATTAAGAAAATCATAAGGAGAATACATTTACAGGACTGTAGTGCCCATCAAACAAAGTCTGCGAACAAGTGAACCCGCGCAGTTCCACCATGTTGGTCGAGGGTCCACTGTCTTTTCAGAACAGTGAATTTCAAGTTCCTGACTATGCTTTGAGCTCATCCAGAGAAAGTCGTTGTCAAGAATAACTAATCATTTCATGAGGTCTAATGAAGAAACCATTAGTTGGCTTCTGAGATGAGCAAGTCAACCTCTCAGACCGTGAAGTACCTGCCGGTTTTGTGATGAATCCTCTGCATGCACAGATCTGACTTTGCCCCAGTTTCTAGCTAATTGAGGAAATGTTTCTGTTGTCTTTGCACTACAGTATGTAATTATCCCCTAGTTCTGAGGATCGGCCATTGAACCTTTCCCCCCCTTGCCCTTGGTTATTCTTAAGTTTAAGACCGTGCACCGTGGCAGCTTCACCCACCATCCGCATCCAGTTCATGCCACTTTTTAATGTCAATTATAGAGAAAACTGCTCCCCTGGCTTCAGAAGTTTAACTTTCTTCTGAGAAAGTTGGTGGCTCTTCAGACTTAATGTCTAAAGCAATAGAACCAGGCAGGTTCTGGGAAGCCCTGGTGTCCAGTGGGTAAGTGAACACAAGCACATTCTTCCAGAAGGTGGAAGTTCTTTATGCTGCTGGTAGTAGGGTCAGAAAAAAGAAAACCGGGATCTTTAAATCCGCATCCTCAAGGTGCCATCAAGATGGACCTGGAGGAAAATTCTACGTGAATAAGAACGAAGACGGGAAGCCTCATCTTTGTTACTGAGGGGCCTGCCTGTCCTGAGTGATGTTTTCTCTCTGCCTGGCATACATGAGCAAGGACTAGTTCGGGGCACCGAAGAAATGGGTTCAGAGCACCGAGGAGGAGCCCTGAGGGAGAAGGCGCTTGTGCTCTGGCCTCCAAGCTGGTGCCAGCATCTTCTGGACCACGGATGTGAGTGGAGCTGAGGGGTTCTCTCACCGGTCCTGCCCGCGGAGAGCCCAAGCGTGAGCTGTCCTGAGGCTGCAGCCTCCCGTCCTGGCCTGGCAGAGGTGGTGGGGAAGTGGTGGGCTATATTTTACTCATCCTTCCACCCCCTTAGCAACTTCTAGAGTGTGTCGTAAATGGTAGATACGCAGCAAGTGTTTATGCACCAGAGAGGAATGGCACCATGCCCGTTCAGCTCAGTGAGGGGGACACTTGTGCGCTCTTCTGTCCCGGGAAGAGAGACGCTGTACTGAGTGCCGCTTACCGACACCTCCTGTTTCCTGGGAGCTCGGGAAGGCAGTGATTCATTATTACATAGTTTTGGGGGGTACTTTTAGGAAGAAACATCTGTTCCTTTCTGATCCTTTGTTTCTTAAAATGTTCAACAGAGTCACACATTTCTAGTAAGTGTATTTTATTTCACTTTTTTTTTCCATAAAATACTTAATTGAAAATGGCAAGTGGGGTGGTTTGCAGTTTTTCCGAGCTGAGGAGTCCAGCTGCAGGCCCAACTGCCGTCAGAGTTTTTGGTTTGGTTCCTGGAAATGGGAGTTCGTTTTTTTAATTACATACATAATAACTAGCAGGAAGATGTTCAGTTTTCAGAAGCTAGGAGTGAGAGGAGCATGGGTACCAAAAAGGGGACAGTAGCTTGGGAGTTGTGAATATTTGTTTTCAAGTCTGACTTCTGTTTAATTTTTTTAAGTGTTTTAAGGAAGGAAGCCTGGTGGAGCAGATCTGTCCGCTAACACAGGCATACACCCCTTTTCTGTATTCTTTTTGGCCTATTTTCCCTGGTAGTTAGGCCAGCTCTTTTGAAGACATTGTACCCCAGGCAGAGGGCCATTTCTGCTGGAGGAGTTGAGATCCTTGGCTGAGCTCTTGGTCACACTCTGATCAGCCAGGCTGAGAGCTGACAAGTTTGCTCTCGGTTGCTTTGTGCTGTGTGACTTCAGATCCTTGGTCCCCGGTGTTTCTGTGCTGGGCCAGCAAGGCCGGGGAGAGGAGACGATGGACTTTGGTAAACCTGAAGCTGCACAGTGTCTAACACGATTGGTCGTATGGTGTGTAAACGGAGAACTATGAAGTCTCTGTGATAAAGTAGTGGACTCATCCAGATAGGTCTGGAGTCCATGCAGGTCTCTTGAATTCTGGGCTCTGGGTGGAATCAAAGCTGAGAACCGTGGAATCCTCTTCTGCGGATCTGGTTCAGGAAACTATTTCTGAGATGTTTCAAGTTTTGATCAAACCAGACGTGCAGTTGAGGCAGCCTGTACCCATGGAAGTTTGTCCTGGGTTTGCATGTATCTGAACCCATTTAAGAAGTCCAGGTATTAAGCCTTTTAGAGAACGTATAAAGAAGTTGATGGAAAGCAAACTCTTAGCAGGAGTACAGTGAGGCAACAGAATCTGTCAGACTATTTAGGTAGATTCCTAAAGTAAATCCTAAATCATTTCTGAGTACATTCAGTAGTACCTCTTGGCCTCACTTTCTATCATCACGAATTTTCACTTAACACTTCACCGACCATCATGAGCCCTTCATAGAAGGCAGTGAAGTGTCCATTGCTGTGAATGACAGAGCTGCCTGAACGCATGGACCGTGCTGGTGGAAGCCGTCAGGCGCCAAGTATGTGGGTTGGAGGGTAAGAACACTCCGTGGCACTTGGGGTGGTCTGACGTGGGGTCTAGATGAGGCTGCAACGACAGGAGAGCTGACAGCACCAATCAGTGGGGCCCGTTCCCTGGGCTGAGGTCAGACTGGAGAGGGGGCAGGTCCCAGGGTGGGAAGGCACAGTGCAGGACGGCAAAGGGCTGTGGCCAGTTTGGCGGGAGCTCGGGGTCCCTCGGGGGTGAGCCTGAGTCCAGGCCAGACTGAAGGGGAGGGGGGTGGGGCTCTGACTAACACCAGATGCAGAATTTGGATTTGATTCTATATGCATGAGGAGGAGTCTGGAAAGTCTTGCAAGCAGGATGGTGACTGGGACCGGGCAGGGTTTTCAGAAGACTTACCTGGTTTGGGCAGGTTCTCTGGAAGGGAATGGAGTGGGGCCAGGACAGTTCGGAGGCTCTGGTGGTTGTGCGTGGTGTGGGTGGGAACTGTGCATGGGCAACAAAAGGGAAAGGAGATGGGAAACATCACAAAGCCCAACACAGCCATATTTCCAGGGATTTTCAAATGTGAGTCAGTAGGAGAATTTTAGTGCCATCGTGAACAGCAGTAGGCAGCTGGAAGGTGCTACTGCCTTAGGGAGAAAGCTGTGTGTGAGTGTGACGTGGCATACAGTTGGAGGTGATGACCAGCACCCCGGGTGGCCGTTCAGAGCAAGCAGCTGGCTGGGCGGAGCCTAGGGGCAGTGGACTCTTTGTCACTTGCATTCCCCTGCCAGGGACACCTGACGCCGAGTCCACACAGAACCTCGGTCAGTAGTCAGGGAGGGGCAGAGAGAATCAGGAGGAGGACTCCGTGCAGGATCTGGTGCGGGGGTCAAGCAGAGATGGGCAGCTTCTGAAAGAAACCAGAATCCAGACTCTCCCCTCCTATCTCGTGGTTGGTGCATAGAAAGCACCTCGAGTGATGCCCAGTGCACAGGGCGTTCTCCGCCCCACCAGCCCTGTGATTCGTGTCATTTAGTTACTCCAGGCGCCTCCGGCTGATGTGGTTGGTGTTGGAGGAGGGGCACTTAAACTCGGGCTTACATTCGGGTTTGGAAAAGCACCTGATCTGGGGGCGTTAGAGGTGGAGTGACAGGGAACCATCTGGAGACACCCGTCAGGACCAGATATCAAACACCTCGCAGGCCCCATCACCTCTGCCACCACTCCTCAGCCCGCTGTCGTGCACGTAACCACACGGGTGTGGTTGGGCCCCAGTAAAGCTTGGTTTACAAAAGCAGCTGTGGGCCAGGTTTGGACCGGGGAGATACTGAAAATCCTATGTGGGGACAAACGTAGCGTGAGCGATGGTTTAAATGCTGGATGACTGTTGGTGAGGAGGTGTAGGCAGCAGCTGTGGTACTGGCCCAGCGAGAAGGGGGCCCGAGCTAAGGGGCTGCGGTGGAAGGAAGAAGAAACTCCCAGTTCCCTTGTGGGCATGAAAATGGCCCAGAAGGACACACTGTGTGTCCTCTCTCCCGGGAGAGCTTCGGGGACCCCAGGTTCCCTTGTTGCTGCCCATCCACCATTCCCAGCGTGGGCAGTGATGGGCACTGCGATCAGTTATCTGGGGTGAACACGGCTCTCCGGCAAAGCCGGGCAGCTCAGAAGCAGGTCACATCCAGGCGTCTGTACACAAAAATGAATAGGTATTCTCAATGCAGTATTAACACACCAATGAAAAACCAAGTTGCCTACAGGATTCTAGTTTCTGGTAGATTATTTTTGTACCTAGGCCTGTCACGTGGTCTCCTAAGCGTTGACAAACCTGAGACAGTAAGAAAGCCAGACCAGGTGTGAATACAGTTGTTAACATGATAGCATTTTTTTCTTTAAAGGTGAGAATAAGGCTGTTACTTCTTCCCATTAAATTGTAGTCGCACTACAGTTTCCTATTACTTACGATCTAAGCAGCTACAGAACCTTGCTCAGTAGTCTTGCGTGAAGAGGGGGTGCAACTTGTTAGAAGCAGTAATTTCAATCTATTTGTTCCATTTTTGTCAGCACTAAATAATACCTTTTTAGTATCCTATTGGGATTAGGGTAGGGATGCCAGATAGAATACAGGATGCCCAATTAAACTTATGTTTCTGATAAACAGGGAACCATTCTTTTAGTATATAAGTATTTTACAGAAAAATTTTGTGGATTTGAAATTCAAATTTAACTAGGTGACCTGCATTTCATTTTTTTACTTGAGTGTAGTTGACACACGACGTTACGTTAGTTCAGGTGTGCAGTGTAGTGATCCAGCGAGTCCGTACGTTGCCGTCTGTCACCACACGCCACGGACGCTGCTCTGTTCTACACCTGTTATTCCTGGGACTTAGTCACTCCATAACTGGAAGTCTGTGCCTCCCCTTCACCCATTTTGCCCAGCCCCCCACCCATCTGGCAACCATCAGTTTATTCTCTTGTATTTATAGGTCTGATTCTGCTTTTTGTTTATTCATTTGTTTTGTTTTTTAGACTCCATTTGTGAGTGAAATCATATGTTATTTGTCTTTCCCAGTCTGACTTACTTCACTTCGTACCCTCTAGGTCTGTCCATGTTGACACAAACAGCAGATCTTCTTTTTTATGGCTGAGTGATATTCTTTGTGCATACATACCACATCCTCGTTATCCATTCATCTATGGGTGGACATTTAGGTGGCTTCCATATCTCGGCTATTGTAAATAATGTTTCAGTATGGGGTGGTGCATATATCTTTTCAGATTAGTGTTTCTCTTTTTGGAGGGCGTAAATACCCAGTAGTGGAATTACTGGATCATATGATATTTCTATTTTTAATTTTTTGAGGAACCTCCATACTGTTTTTCACAGTGGCTGCACCAATTACATTCCCACCAACAGTGCACAAGGGTTCCTTTTCCTCCTCATCCTCGCCAACACTTGTGGTTTGTTGTGTTTTTGATTCTAGCTATTCTGACAGGTATAAAGTGATGTCTCATTGTGATTTTGATTTACATTTCCCTGATGATGAGTGATGTTGAGCATCTTTTCATGTGTCTGCTGGCCACCTGTATGTCCTCTTTGGAAAAATGTCTGTTTAGGTCCTCTGCCCATTTTTAATCAGATTATTTTAGTGTTGAGTTGTATTAGTCCTTTGTGTATTTTGAATAGTAACCCCTTATTGGATATGTCATTTGCAAATATCTTTTCCCATTCAGTAGGTCACCTTTTTGTTTTGTTGATGGTTTCCTTCACTGTATGAAAGCTTTTTATTTTGATGTAGTGCCAATAATTTATTTTTGCTTTTATTTCCCTTGACTTGGGAGACGTATCTAGAAAGATGTTGCTATGGCCAATGTCAGAGAAATTACTGCCTGTATTCTCTTCTAGGATTTTAATGGTTTCGGGTCTCACATTTAGGTCTTTAATCCATTTTGAGTTTATTTTTGTGTATGATGACAGAAAGTGGTCCAGTTTCATTCTTTTGCATGTTACTGTCCAATTTTCCCAACATCATTTGTTGAAGAGACTTTTTCCTATTGCATCTTCTTACCTCTGTTGTCATAGATTAATTGACTATATAATTGTGGTTTTTATTTCTGGGTTTTCTGTTTTGTTCCAGTGATCTGTGTGTCAGTGTCCGTGCCAGTACATGCTGTTTTGATGACTACCACTTTGTAGTATACCTTGTAATCTGGGGTTGTGATCCTCCGGCTTTGTTCTTTTTTCTCAAGATTGTTTTGGCTATTTGGGGCATTTTGTGGTTCCACAAAATTTTAGGATTCTAGTTCTGTGAAAAATGCTGTTGATATTTTGATAAGGATTGCATTGAATCTGTAGATTGCTTTTGATAGTATGGACATTTTCACAATATTCTTCCATTCCATGGGCATAGTATATATTCCCATTTGTTTGTGTCGCCTTCAGTTTCTTTCATCAGTGTTTTATAGTTTTCAGAGTACAGGTCTTTCACCTCCTTGGTTAAGTTCATTCCTCGATATTTTATTATTTTTGGTATAGTTGTAAATGAAATTGCTTTTTTAATTTCTCTTTCTGCTACTTTGTTATTAGTGTATAGAAATACTGCCAATTTATATTAATTTCGTATCCTGCAACTTTACTGAATTCGTTTATTCTAATAGTTTTTCAGTGGAGTCTTATGATTTTCTATGCATAGTATCATGGCATCTGCAAATAGTGGCAGTTTAACTTCTTCCTTACCAACATGGATGCCTCTTATTTCTTGTCTGATTGCTGCGGCTAGGACTTCCACTACCATGTTGAATAAAAGTGGTGAGAGTGGACATCCTTGTCTTGTTCCTGATCTTAGAGGAAAAGCTCTCAGTTTTAACCACTGAATATGATCTTAGCTATGGGTTTGGCATAGGTAGCTTTTATTATGTTGAGATATATTTCCTCTAAACCCATTTTGTTGAGAGTTTTTTTTCTGCATCTAACTGAGATGGTATGATTTTTATCCTTCATTTTGTAGATGTGGTATATCATGTTAATTGATTTGCAAATATTGAGCCATCCTAGCATCCCTGGAATAAATCCCACTTGATCATGGTGAATCAGCTGTTTATTGTTGAATGGGGCCTACTAGTATTTTGTTGAATTTTTCATCTATGTTCATCAGGGATATTGGCCTATAGTTCTCTTTTTTTGTGGCATCTTTATCTGGTTTTGGTATCAGGATAAAACTGGCCTCATAGAATGTACTTGGAAGCTTTCCTTCCTCTTTTATATTTTGGAATAGTTTGAGGAGAGTAGGTATTGACTCTAAATATTTGGTAAAATTCACCTGTGAATCCATCTGGTCCTGGACTTTTATTTTGGGGAGAGTTTTTAAAATAACAATTCAATTTCATTAGTAATAATTGGTCTATTCAAATTTTTTATTTCTTACTGATTTAGTTTTGGAAAATTATATGTTTCTAGGAGTTTATACATTTTTTTCTAGGTTGCCCAGTTTGCTAGCATATAACTTTTCATAATATTCTCTTATAATCCTTTGTATCTCTGTGGTATCAGTTCTCTTTCATTTCTGATTTTTTTAATTTGAGTCCTTTCTCTCTTTGATGAGTCTAAAGGTTTATCCCTTTTTATCTTTTCATAGAACTATTTCTTGGTTTCATTTTCTTTCCATATTTTAGTCTCTTTGTCATTTTTTTCTGCTCTGATCTTGTTTCCTTCCTTCTACCCACCTTGGGCTTTGTTCTTTTTTTTAGTTCCTTTAGCTGTAAGGTCAGGTTGTTTGAGCTTTTTCTTGAGGTAGGCAGTCCTATATCACTATATATTTCCCTCTTAGGCCTCCTTTTGCTACGTCCCAAAGATTTTGGACAGTTGTGTTTTCATTTTCATTTGTCTCTGTGTGTTTTTTCTCCTTTGATTTCATTATTGACCCATTGGTTGTTTAGTACCATGTTGTTTAGCCTCCACATGTTTGCGTTTTTTCCAGTTTTTTTTCTTGTGATTGATGTCTAGTTTCATACCATTGTGGTTAGAAAAGATACATGGTATGATTTCAGTCTTCTTGAATTTATTGAGGCTTGTTTTGTGGCCTAACATGTGATCTATTCTGGATAATATTCCATGTGCACTTGAAAAGAATGTTGTTTTTAGTTGGAACATTCCATATATATCTGTTATGTGCATCTGGTCTAGTGTGTCATTTAAAGATGCTGCTTCTTTATTGATTTTGTTTGAAGATCTAGCTATTGATATAAGTGGGAGTGTTAAAATCCCCTCTTATTATTGTATTATCATCAATTTCTTCCTCTGTAAGTTTATTATTTGCTTTATGTAATTAGGTCCTCCAATGTTGGATGCGTAGATATTTAAAATTGTTATATCAGGACGCCTGGGTGGCTCAGTCAGTTAAGCATCTGCTTTCAGCTCAGGTCATGATCCCAGGGTCCTGAGATCGAGTCCCGCATTGGGCTTCTTGCTCGGTGGGGAGCCTGCTTCTCCCTCTGCCTGCCACTCCCCCTGCTTGTGCACGCGCGCTCTCTCTCTCTCTTTCTCTCTCTCTCTGATAAATAAATAAAATCTTAAAAAAATAATAAAATTGTTATATCTGCCTGTTTGATCCTATTACCATTATATAAAACCCTTCTTTGTCTCATTACCATCTTTGTTTTAAAACAAGTCTATATTGTCTGATATCAGTATTGCTACCCTGGCTTTTTTTCACTTCCGTTTGTATGGTAAATGTTTTCCATCCCTTCACTTTCAGTTGTATGTATATTTAGGTGTGAGGTTAGTCTCCTATAGGCAGCATGTAGATGGGTCTTGTTTTTTTAATCTATACTCCCCCCCACTCCCACCCCATGTCTTTTAATTGGAACATTTAGGCCATTTTATATTTAAAGTAATTATTGATAGCTATATACTTATTGCCATTTTGTTAATTGTTTTCTGTTTGTTTTTGTGGTTCTTCTCTGTTCCTTTCTTCTCTTGATCTCTCTTTGTGATTGATGAGTTTCTGTCACATTTGGCTTTCTTTCTCTTTATTTTGTGCATCTATTACAGGTTGTGGGTTTGCCATTACCATGAGGTTCATATATAGCATCCTGAATGTATAGCAGTCTATATTAAGTTGATGGTCATTTAATGAACACAGTCTTAACGAGGGATTTGTATTTCCAAGAATCTGTGAGTTCTGTGAGATTTTAAAATTTGTTTGCATTGCAATTAAAATCTTGAAGAGTAAACATCTCATCATTTCTAAAGGTAAAATGCTTCTTCAGTTGGGAGTCACAGTTGGGAAATGTTTTTGTACAACAAGTTCAAGTTACTATGTTTCAAACTAGAGTTTTCTTGAGTATCTGAGAATCCTTTGAAAAGAAAAGGATCCCAAAATTCTCGGGCCAGAGATCCAATCTAAGCCAAGGACTTAAATTCAGAATGGAGCATACTTGGGGCCTCTGTAGGCATGCTGTTGCAAATCTGTACTGAGAAATAAGACCCAGTTCTGGGAGTAGGGAGCTAGAGATTTGGGACCAAGGAAGAAGAGAGAGACTCCAGAGCATTAACAATTGCGTTGTGTTTGTGGTTGGCAGAATGAGGCAGCCCAGAGTCCCATGTCTGACCTTGGGGATTAGGTGACCCTGCATGGGGCAGCAGAGAAAGGACATGCTCTCTCTTCAAGCTCCCACCAGATAGATTTTCAGTGGGGTCTTCTGTCTCTTTGTCCCCCTCTGCTGTTCTCAAGCTCTCAGGGTGAGGCGTTTAGGGGTCAAATCAAGGCTTAGTGCTCTCAAGTACTGCCTCCTGGCTCCAGGGTTCGCGTGCAGGGCCTCTTCCCTTGTCCTGGCTGTCAGAACACCTGTAAATAAATGCTGCTTTGTTTTTGCTGGAAAACTCTGTGACACCCCCTTCTCTCTTCCCCTGGGAGGGCTGTGAACCGGGTCCAGGCATGGAGCTTACGGTCCACAGACCCGCCTGCCTGCAAGTGTGACAGCCTCCCAGAGGGCTGTATTGATTTTTTTAAGAGGAAGAAAAAGGCATATAAAATTGGACTTTCCAACCTTCTTTGAGTAGAAATTGGTGCTTCCAAAGGGAATTTTAATTGGCTGGCTTTGCAGCTAAAATATTTTCTACCCCTTTCTTTCTCTTCTTCACCCTGCCTCTCTCTGTTCATCCTTTTAGACTTCCCCCAACCCCGTTTACTTTTACTTCCTGCTCTTGAGCAAAATTGGGTCCTTTACGGGTGGACTTCTGATTGGAAGACCTCGGGGTGTTGCTAAGTTTGAGCATCCTGGAAGGAAGACAGAGGATGCTGGGGGAGCAGCCAGCTCGGGGAAGGAAAAGAGGGGGCGGGAAATGGCATCTGTGCTTGCTGTTCAGAGTGAATCACCCTTCAAATTGAAAATCTTGATTTCCAGTGCCAGTGACAATACTTGCTGAAGAAGTACAAATCTTTCCTGCTTCTTGTAATCTACTTCTTGCAAATATTAGTACTCTGGAAAAAAGATTTATTTTAATAATGTGAGTTTTAGGTGTTTTTTTTTTCTGTAGTTAACATTGTTTTATTACCCTATATCCTTGCCAGAAAGCGCATTTTAAGAGTTTCAATTCAAAATTAAATATGACCTCAGTGTTTTAAAATACAATTACATTAACTGTCCATTTAATAGTTGCTTAAGATTTTTTTGGCCACTAATGTATAGTCAATATACTTGTCTGATATTAAATACAGGGTTTTCAGCCCTGCTCACCCGCTAACATGTTCCAGCTGCAACAATAAATAGGAGCAAAGGCTTTCTGAGAAAGTGAGCTACAGAAAGTTGTTCCCAGATGAAACTGCAGTGTTCTTTTATATCATCAGCTATGCTTTTCTTTAAAAACTCCACTGTGTTTGATAATAGGGAACGATCTATTATTTATTTAGAACTGTACAAACCAATTTACAAGACAGGTAATTTAGTGGTAATTTAGGATTATTTATTAATGAGCCCAGTACACAAGTTAATGGGACCAAACCCTGTGGAGGTCAGCCCTCCTAGAAGATGTGCCTTTGGAGAGAAAAGAAGTAGTGTCTTCAGAACATTCAGTTACTATTTTAACATTTAAATTAAGACACATTCCCTTGCTAAGATGCAAAACAATTTTTTTTTCCTGAATTGCATCACAACAAAGTAGTCTTGAAGCTGTCTGGAGATCAGTTTTGTCAACCATATTAAGGGTGGGTATGTTTTAGCCCTGTTAGTTCCAAAGGTGTGAGAGCCTCGAGAAGGAGCTGTGGTTTCCCAAGCTCAGGCACATCCCGCTGTCCCTGTCAGGTGCTTTGCATCCGGGATACTCTGTCCCATCGCTCACCGCACATTCCAGAATTCCCAGTCACTGTGGGAGGGGCGTGTGTGTGCCTGTTTCCTGGGAGCTGGCTTTCTTCTCATGTCTGTTTTCCCCCAGCAGTGATCAAAAGGCAGAGACTGCAGAGGGTCAGCTGGTGCCCTCTGCATGTCCTGGGGTGGGGGGCGGGGAGTTCTCCCCACTAGGACCTCTTCCCTCTTTCTGTGGTGATCTAATGGCTGCCTCTTGGAAGACTAAAAAACCTAATGGAGAAATGAGGGGCCGCATAAGTGGCCTTCATAGAATGTGTCTGTAGTCACTGGAATTCAACCTTTATCTATAGTCAAAGAATGAAGATAGAGCTAAGTATGCTGCTTAATTTCATTTTTCCTGTGTTTCATCTCATTGTGCAGTTGATTGCCTTATATCAGGAGTGGGGAATGGAGCTGCCGTGAAGGAAACTCACTTAGTTTTGTGTCTTCAAATCTGAAACAATTCCAGGTTTTGACTGTAGAGTCCTATCAAAGTAAGCAGAATTGGAAGTGATGCCCAGTCCCTGGGCTTTAACAAACTTTGTTATTTGGCCGTCTGCTATGAAATCTGAAAAGGCAGAGAAATGTAGCTTTCACTGTTTAGAAAATCTTTGTGGGTTTTTCTTCCCCCTGGGGAATGGTTTTCAGCAAATTATTCATTGGAAAAATGAAATCTGAAATGCAGGTGTTTCTCTGTGCACATGCTATGGTGGTGGTACTAACACCCTTGCATCTTGTTTACTCATTCGCTCAGCAGGCAGGCATGGAGCACCAGTAATGTGCCAGATAGGACCCCAGGGCTGAGAGGCAGAGTTGGGATCAGCTCCGTGACAGCGCATGGCTCTCCATTCAGATACCTGGAGCAGCCTTTGCGGGAAGCCCATCCATCTGACTTCTTCATGCAACCTAGGCTGACATCTGCCCTAGCAAAAAGCCTGGCCTGCTGGTTTGCCAAGCCACGTAGAACAGTACTGTGGTGTTTATCACTCTGGGACTTGTTTCCATAGGGCTAAGTGTGGTGAAGATGATGGGCCTGGGACATTCTAAGGCCTAGACTTCTTACTTATAAAAAGGAATGTTGTATGGAGTGGTCATCGAGGCATTTAAATATAAACATGGCCTTCCTTAGGGTATAGACCAATAATGCCCAGTGGGCCACTCCCTACAAACCTGAGACCCTATAGTAGGGGGCACCTAGTCTCTCTTCTTGGAAGCGTCTAGAATATAAAAAAACTGGAATTGACACTCAGAATCCCATTGTCTTTGAATTGATAGGGCAGTGGGCCTTGGATGTAGTCTTATGGATTAGGGGAACTTTATAGAAGTTACATAAATGTAAGAGAATAAATCCAAATGCTATAAGGGATATATGCTATATAGGATAATAGGATATATGCTATCAAGAATAGAGCATGTAAATATAGGGACTTTGTATTAAAGGAGTAACTGTTTCCATTTCAGAGATCATCAAGAATACTGTGGATTCGTGGAGGTGGTCCAGAGATTAAGTAAGGTCTTTGGATCAGACAGACTCTAATTCAAATCCTGGTTGCATCCCTTATGCGTTGGTCAAGTTATTGTCGCATAACTTCTGGACTCCGTTTCATCTTCTGGAACATAGAGATAGTATCTCCCTCAGGGGTTATGGGGAGGAATAAATACAGAACAGTTTAACTAAATATCTGGCACATGTTAGGCACTCAGGAAATTGCAGCTGCGAAGTTTTATGGAAGTGTTTACCTTGACTTGTTTCCCTATAGTTGATCCTCACCTTTATTCAGCAGACCTCTCCTTTCCAAAATGCCATATTGTGTAATGAAGGTCTGACATTGAGACATTTTCTCAACAGGGACTTCTGAAGTCAGTTGCCTTGACTCTGGCTGACTTTGAATGTGTTATTGAGAGAATTGGGATATTAAATTGCATGTTAGAAAACCAGTCATCTTTTACCCATCTTAACTATGGCCCTGAGGTTTTCCCATTCTCGTGCTACTTTCTTTTCCCCCTAACACCTGTTTGTTTTAGGGAGCAAAGGCCCTCTCACTGATGTTTCAGTTCCTCTATGTCCCTAAAATCTTCTATCCCAGAGCAAGCCCTTGTTGGAAACCTGTGTCTTTTTCCTTAGGTGTCCTTGCAAAAATTTAATGGCACAGAGCATTTAGTCGTATGTAATGACTTTCTGCACTATCATTCTGTCGTTTGGGCACAAACATCGATTTCCCCTATCTTGGCATGTGAAGGAAGGAGTCTCATTCCTGTCTGTCTCTCCTCAGCCTGCACACACCCTCAGTGGAGCAGAGCAAGGGCACAGAGAGTCTTTGAGGGCATTGGAATGGGGCAGCTTGTAGAGAGGCCAACTCTGCAGGTTGGCCCAGCAGAGAGAGACCAGACTGTAGAGGATGCTCAGAGCAGGTGGCTGCTGCCTTGGGCCACATGAGTTATAGAGTCAGCCTCAAAGATGTTGCGGTTGACCAGATGCCCCATTCTGAAATCTGGATGTTAAGATGAGGCTTCTAAAATTCTTGTTTGTGGATCAATTCATATTTGTCCCTTCTTTTCTGGGAATGAAGAGAATTACCCTATAATGCACAGTTACCTAACCCCAAAGATCCTTTGGGGGGAAAAGTACCCATATGGGAATACCAATAATTTGATGAGACTGGTGGAAAAGACTCCTTAAAAATTGTATTTTTACAGATATTTTTCAACAAATGAACTAAATTTATTCTTATTGACAGGCTTGTAATCTACTTAAGTAACAATTTGATTAGGATTTTTTATTCCTCTTTCATGTTAGCTATTTCTTTTTTTAAACTATTTCGTTGCTAATATATAAGCATTTCATTTGTAAGAAGCTAAATTAAGCTGGGAAAGAGGAATCTACCTCTCGTGTGTGAAATGTTAGAAAGCTGCTCTGCTCCCTGCTTCAGTGGTGAAAAGCAAATGCAACACAGATATAAGGCTATTTGAACTCTTTATTTGCCACATTTACAATATTAATAACAGCGTTTCTAGAAGTTGTCACATCAAGTAAAAGATCTTCATTCCAGGCTGTCTTTTGGGGCCAAATTGAGACTGGATGCATGCATTTAATAAATTGTAGTCTCAAGTAGTCATTTTTGTAAATAATTAGTTTCAGTGAAAGAATAAGTTAGCATATTGTATGCATCTAATGTTGCAAATGTACATACAGCAAACTTTGCTATTAATCAACAGTCAAGCACCGCAAGTGGGGTCTCATACATAATGAATTGTGCTTAAGCCTCATGGGTTTCTTGATAGAAAAATAAAAGAAAACACAAGTGTAGTAAGCTTTTGAATAAAATTTAACTAGATTGCTCTGCATCCTGTAATTGTTTTGGAATCATTAGGGACCTGATAATTCATCTATAGTTTTGGGGTGTTTTTATCTTCATCTGTCAAATAGTAGAGATTTTAATGATATGTTAAAGTGTGGCTAAAATACAGTTTTCCTTTTAACAATTTGAACATTTAGGAGAGAAAATAAATAGGCTTTTTTAAGGCATTCTAGTCTGCCAAGTATACTATTTAAATTGTGTTTTTAGTATGTTTTATTGCTTATGTATTTAAGAATCATTTTCAAAAGGAAAAAAGTATATAGTTCTTATGACATATACCTTGTATTGAGGAGTTGAAAATTTACATAACATTTTCCGGGTTTGGAGGGGGTTTTAAAATACTATCATAAATTCCTCTATGGTCTTGTGTAGATTCTGACATTAATTTGAGCCCCAAATTTTGAGGGCTTAGGATGCCCATTAAAAACTGATATCCAATTTAAACAACATACCTGTGACCACCCAGAAAGTGAGTAAATTGGGGCCCAGTTAAATTTTACTGCCGCTTCCTCCTCCTATTGTTAACCTTGGGACGTGAACCATTGGTGGCCTATGATAGGATCATAAATGTAGAATCCATTTTGGGGTGTGTGATTGTGGGGGTGGACGGTATCAGGCAAGCAGCAGAATTTATGTCCATCGTTGCTCTGATCCACACTGTAAAAGCTCAGCGAGGGTGTGCAGAGCACCTGTCAGAGCTCCAGCTAGGCCTCCTGCAGGGACGGTGGAAGTGCCACCTTCCCCGCGAAGCCGTCCCCAGGACTTCTGTCTGGACCGGGCGTGGGCTCGCGTCGCTACTGATTTCCCTCCGTCGAATGGTAGCAAAGTCTCTTTGTTTCATCGAGATGGACCTGTGAAAACAGAGCCCGGAGCCCAGCACGTGCAGGTCAGTCCGTAAACCCACGTGTCAGGAGTCATGGAGCTCCTCTCTCCCTTCGAGTGCACACGTGCAGGATCACGTCTGCTGTTTGTTGTGTAAACGTCAGTATGTTGCTGGTACTCCCTTCTCCTCCTCAGTTGACTGCGGAGCGCGCCCAGGGCAGCGTGGGAAACCCACGCACTGACATGCATGTCGTTGGGACGGCACCGGACGCACAGTCACACCGCCCGCTGCCGCCCTGAGCCTCGGGAGGCTCCAGCCCTGTTGCTCGATGAGCCCCGGTCGGGAGGCCTTTGTTCTTCATCTCTGACTCGCTGCTGCTGCTGGAGGCCGATGTTTCTTAGTACCTGCATCAGCACTCTGCTTCCCTCCTTCCCCGGTCTTCCCTGCTCTAGAAGTTCAGGTACCTGCACAGATCCCATCACACCCGCGCGGTAGTATTGCTGTGAGCTGCTAGCCGGCAGGCCGGGTCACAGAGCTGCCGCTGGACGTGTCCGTTCATCAGACGGCCTGGGAGAGCCGGCATCGGGGCGGGCGTCGGGAACACGGAGCTGAGAGGCCGAGTGGAAGGTTGCGGGCACCTCCCTGCGTCTCACCTCCGCCGCCTCCTCTGCCCAGCCGTGCTGCAGACGCCGCATCAGTGCCCCTGTGGATGCGCCGCGGGCATAACGGGTCCTCGATGACGGCTTAAATAGAATCAAGCCACACAACTCAGTTGGAATAAAGAGTTTAAAATCTTTATTCAGCCCCTTCGTTTAAAAAAAATGATTTTTTTTTTGATCGTAGGTAGCATAATTTATTTCTTGTCTTCCATCCTACCACTGGAAAAAGAAAAGCATCTGAGCTTTAGCAAGAAGGTATCATTAAGTGCAGGACAAATCCATCAGACACAAACACAAGAGACTCTGCTAGAGATCTGTTAAATTAGACATAATTGTGCATTTGCCAGTGATACTTGGCAGCAGTATCCACATGTTTTAAAATCACCTCTATTGCAATTTTAAACTTTTGCTGAAAATGTGCACCTTCCTGAGGCTATGGGGTCTGGTGCTCTGCTCTGGAGTCCACACTGTGTCCTAGAGCCAGAGAAGGGGAGATTTGCTTATCTAGCTCAGCTTGGGAAATGTTTCTCATCGTAAGGGTGTCCAAAATGCTGTATGTGGCTAAGGCTCTGGACTCTTCCATCCACTGCAGGCTGTACCCCGCTATCCGTGTGTTTTCCCACGGACCGATCGCCCGGCCTTGTTAAAGGACACAGCCTGGGTCAACTCGCTGCCAGATTCCAGGT
The DNA here is from genome assembly GCF_964656455.1 of Halichoerus grypus. NCBI lineage: Eukaryota > Metazoa > Chordata > Mammalia > Carnivora > Phocidae > Halichoerus > Halichoerus grypus. Next base: position 3,203,232 of record NC_135718.1, on the reverse strand, counting down.
GAACTCCAAAGAATACGTGTCTTTGGAACTCTTTCCTAAGGTTGTAGCTCTGCGTGGGTGAGCCTCTAGCATCACCAGTTCATGTTCCCAAACCATAAAACTCAATTTTATCCCAGGAAGACAGAAATATTGGAAAAGTACTGGGGTCAAAAAAGAGAGGTTTTTGAATGTCTGCCCCCTGGGTGTAGCTAATGCTGCTAATCAGATGTGAGAAGCTTAGAACTTTTGGCCTGTTTTCTTACATCAAATGGGATTTAAGCCAAGTATGTGACATTTTAATGTCTTTGGGAAGTAGAATTCATTCAGAAATGAAGATTTAGTGATTCTTTACTACCAACAAAGTCTTGAGGTGCCCCCAAACCCAAATACCCAAATCTCCTGCCAAACTGAGTTTTAAAGTATTGAGCAAATTCGTAGCTTTGGGAAGACCCTGGAGGACGTGGGGTCAGGAATGTTCTTCCAGGTTTCCTCATGTCACGCCAGCCCTTGCTGTTGCAGACCCTGGGTGCGGCTTTCTGGTGGGCTGGCCAGCCTGGCTCGCTTTGCCCAGTGGGCTCCTGGTTCTGCAGCTGCCACTAGCCTGAGTCCTGTGCAATAAATGCACAATTATGTCTAATTTAACAGATCTCACCCGCTGGCTGGGCGGCACACCCGATGGCTTCCCATGCGGCAGATGGACGGCTCGGAACCTTGTCCCTTTAAACTTGGGTCCCTCCCCTTGTGCTCCTCTGCGGCTGGTGTGGTGCTGCCTCTGTCCCCTCACCTCCTAACCGAAATCCGTGTGTGGAGACAGCAGGCCGTGTTGCAGGTAGGAAGGCCAGCTTTCCCGTGAGTGCCATCTAGGCTCGTGTGTGTAACGCCGTGAGTGGGTTCTGCTCCGGGTACGCGGGTGAGGCATCCCTGCGTCACTAGAGACGTTTCAGAAGTCTGTTCTGGAGCACTCCCCCACTCTCCTGCGTCCTGATTTGAGCTGAAAGACAAAGCTGACATCTGAAACAGTTCACCGGAACATTCTTTCTCCAAGCCCCGGAAGGGACGGGGTCACGACTGCAGGGGAACATCACTCGGGGCTTTCGATCACACCGGCGTTCCCGGGGCTTCCCCTGGAGGCTGTTGTCGGGGATTGCCAGCAACTGCATGTTTCTTGAAGAAACCCTTAAACCAAACCACATAGCCTTTCGTGTTTGCTCTATTGCGGTGTGCCCAGTGCTCTCTACTGTCCTGTGTGGAAAAGCTCAGCAAAGCCAAAATCATGGGTCAGCCGCTAGCCAGCCCTCTCTTGCCAGGTTTAACAAAAGGCGGGGGCTTCCAGTGTCTCGGGATTGGCCTAGGGTGACTCTTATTGATGACGAGTGGCATCCTGGGAGATGGTCTCAGGCGGAGCGACTCTGATGTGCCCCTTACCGCATGGTCCCGGCTGACAGCAGGACAGGGCCTGCCCTCGTGTGCCCTGCGGGCCGGCCAGCCAGCTGCCGGCTCTGGGCTCCCGCGCCTGGCGCTGGCCCGCAGACGGGTGTGCGCGTCTCCGTGCTGGCTGAGCGGCAGGCTCCCTGGGAGGGCTGGGATAGGGGGCTTAAGGGAGCGTGGGCCGCGGGGCCCGTGATCACTGGGGCTTCGGGCCGGTTGGTAGGGAAGCCTGCAGAGACTCCTCGGTAATAAGCGCAGTCACTGGCGGGGCCGCACTGCCGTCACACCGCGGCTCGCGCTGGGGCGTGCGAAGCGAGGCTAGAGGAGAGGGCAGGGCAGAGGATAAATTTCGTTTTATTGTAGAAATGGAAATTTGTGTCATGGCTTTAAAAATCTGGTTTTATGTGTGTGTTTAACGCCATTCATTTTAAATGTAGTATCATAAATCCTTGCTTCAGAAGCAAAGCTGTTTAATTACATTTCACCCATGAATAGTTACCTAATGCCAATAGAGAAAGAGTTAAAAAGGAGACCTACAGAGTAAATCAGAGGTTGAGATCTTTAGCACAAGCATAAAAAATCAATTTAAGATGAATTTTACTACTATAAAAATTCTTCAAATATCCTTTTAAGAGTGGGAAATGCAAGTAGGGACACAGCTCCCGTTCTAGTCCCTTAGCCACGTGGAGGACGTGGCTACCAGCCTGGTCAGTGCCTCCGAAACCCAGACGCCCCTATTCCACTCGGGCCTCTGAGGAGGGAGCTGTAAGTCTTGGAGCAAAGCGGGTCGCTAGTGGGTACTAAAGCCCCCGCCGCTCGGTTTAAGATGCCCCGTCTCCCGTGGTGTGTGTCCCTTGGCCCAAGGAGGCACATTCACCATCTGCGTGACGGCCAAGCACAGCCCGCAAGCTCTGATCACCATCTGTAGCCTGCTGCAGGGTGCGTGTGGGTCAGCGTGGGCTCTCGAGGCAGTCCCTGTCCCTCTCCTGCCTCCTCGGGAGGGCGGTCTCCCGTGGGCTGAGGGTGGGGACATCGGCACCTTAGCTCTGTTCATGTCCTGTTTGGGCAGACATCACGTGCAGACTGCTGCCTGCACAGGCGGGCGGCCTTGGCCTTGCTTCATGGGAAGGGAGCCCTGTCTCACCTAGCACACCACCCCCTCTCCCCCCACCCCCACGAGCGGGATGGCAAAGCACATGACAGGCTTCCCCATCTTTATTCTCCAGTATCATCAGGGCATATTTATTCAGTACGGACGGAACAGTGCAAGAACAGAGGGACTAGAATTTCTCTCTGAAGTTGAATAACGTTTAAGCCAGGCATGGGAAATTCGACTCCTTCCCTGACCAGATGTCCTGATGGAACGAGGAATCAGGGCAGGGACGAGATGCATTTGCACCCCCAGCAATGTCTCTGCCCCGCTGGCTCCGTGGAAGGAGCATGTCCCGTGGGGCCCTTCTGTGGCTTTGGGGTCCACGCCTACCAAGGGCCTGTCCACGTTGAGTTCCCACTGCAGAGATCTCACAAAGGTGGCAGCTGGGCCGAGGCTTGGGCCTGCTCTGTCTGGTCGTGAGTTGGCAGGATGGGCAGCTTGTGTCTGTTGTCCCTCTCTGCCTGGACGCTTTGGTGGGCTCGTTTCTTTTACCTGTCACTTTCCTGTTCCTTCCTTATCACTGTCCACGTGCAAGTGCTTAGAACACCCCCCGCCCTCCCCCACCAATCCACTTTCTGTTCTACCATAGAAAAACAGTAGAAAGGGCATTTCTGTGCATCCCATCCAAGGAAGCTTATTTCTGGAAAGATCCAGGGACCTCAATGGAGACTCGCATTTCCACAGAACGCTGTGCCAGAGAGACTTGGACTCCAGCACAGGATTCTTTCTGTAAGACCTGCTTCGAGGTCTTCAGTTGTTCTCTGTGCTGTGAAGTGCACAGGCTTCTGGATCTGCAACAGCCTGTGCATGCTCCTGGGGGCCTCAGTCACCCTGATGTCCCCGTGCTGGGCCACATAGCCAAGCAGTGGTGGCCTCCCCACTCAGACCCTCACAGGGTGGTGGGTACGAGGCGACACAGGCAGCCTATAGTTTGGTGCGCATGCGCACCCATCCTTAACACCCAGAGAGTGAGGTATGGAGGGTCAGGAAGAGCCGCTTGCAGCTGCCCTACCCCAAAGCTTCAGTATCTGAGAATACTAGACAGACTCTGCCCTCCAGGCCCAGAAAGTGGCTAGGAAGCCTACCACCTGTCCAGGGCCTTGGAAGGGAAGGAAGGAAAGTCAGCTGAAGAAATCAGACTTGGTGCCAGCGCTTTTGTGGGTGTGGGGTTCTAGGAAATTGAAATAAAAATTGGATCCATCATAAAACTGTAGGGCTCAGAAGCAGGGATGTTTCCTCATTCCAGCAGAGCAGATCCCCAGAGACTCGGTACCTGCTGAAGGTAAGTCAGCTCTGTGAGAGGCCGCTACCAGATCCCACAGATGGAGGAATTAGACCCTGAGGGCAAGGAACAAACTGAATCGAGTCTAAAGTATGTTGGTTTAAACTTAAGGAGATAAAAGGAAGAAGTGACCATAAGGAATGAACAGAGGAATTTGAAAAAAAAAAAAAAAAAACCAGAAGCCAGAGCTGAGTGGCTGACCTTAGCCTCGCGGAAGGACCTACACACAGATTAGACACTTGAAGCATGAGACTCCATGGACCGAAAGCAAACTGCAAGGAAATCCCCCAGAATCCAGCCCCAATCGGTAGAAAATCCCGAACATGCTATTCTGTTGAAATTGAGTGGGAGGGGCGGGGTGATCAAAATGCAGGTTGATTACTTTGGTAGTATTTCTGGAAGATATTTTTGATAAGGTGTGATTTTACAGATGAACGATAGAGGCTCGCGTGCACCTGTTAGCCTTGCAGAGGGGCAGCCACGCGCTCACTGGGCTGGCTTCTGCGCTTGCCGTCCCAGCGCTGTCACATCCTGCTTCACCGGACTGCAGACGTTCAGAGCCCCAAGTAGCAAAGCCTGTGTACTAGGATGTTCCTCCTGGAATCGCCTCTTGTTTTCAAAGAGGAGCTGTGTTTCTTAGAGCTAAAGGTGGAAACGTGGCTGGAAGGCACCTGCCCACCGCTGCGCGGCCGTGGGTACACATACCCGGGAAACTGCCATGTGGGCACAGTAACGTTTGTCTGCTTTTCGCTTGTGTGGACTCAGGGCCTGAGGTTTATTACCATCCTGTTACCACTTTTGCAGACCCCAGGAGGCCCCCACTCTTCCTGAGCTGCTCGTCCATCCAGAGGAAATGACGGAGCCCCTGGTGCAGTGCGTGGCCTGGCTGGATGCCTATTTCCATGAGCCCGAGGTCCTCCCAGGCCTCCCCTTGCCTGCGATTCACCATCCCATTTTCCAGCGAGGTCAGTAACTCCGCCGCCTCATAGGGTTTCGCTCAGGGAGCTTGACTGATTAACTATCACTTACATCACAGCCCATTTTATCGACTCTACTGACTTGGTATTTTTACATCATCTAAACAGAGACAGCATGTGGCCACGCTATAAGGACAAGAGTTCACGATCTCCACCCATTCCAAATGCTTGTGTTAGTTTTGGCACGTGGTCACGTAATTCTTGGCAAAGGCAGTAAAAATGATGCATGCAGATCGACTCTTGACTCTTGCTGGCTGAAAGGTTTAAATAGGAACACATCTGAATAGCAGTGAATTTTTCAATAAGCTTATTGTTAACTTAAACTATCTGCTTGCCAACAGCACAGAAAATGAGGCTTGTACATGGACAATTAGCCACTTCCATAAACTCGGCTGGTGAGATTTACATCAGAGTGGGTAGCAGCATTGGGTCGTCTCGGATAAGTTTTCAATCTAATTTCTCAAACTTGCCATAGTTAGATACTGTGTTCTTAAACATGATTGAGAACTTACTGCCTAAATGTAGCAGGCTTAAGGCCATGGTCTGTGGTCACCAAAAAACATTTTCCCAGATGCTTCTTTTTAAGTTCTTGTTTGGACCTTAATTATGGCAACTAAAATTATTCTAGGCACATACCAGGGGTTTATTTTGCATAGTGATTTTTTTATACTCATTTTAAGATAAATGCATGTGTATGTGTACACAAATATGTATAGATGTATTCACACATGTACTCAAGGGAAAATACTACCCTGAGATTTTAGATAAGGTAAATTTAGAGGCGCCTGGGTGGCTCAGTTGGTTGAGCGTCTGACTCTTGGTTTCAGCTCAGGTCGTGATCTCGGGGCTATGAGATCGAGCCCCGCATTAGGCTCCACACTCAATGTGGAGTCTGCTTGAGGTTCTCCCTCTCTCTCCCTCTGCCCCTCTACCCCTCCCTCTAAAATAAGTATATCTTTAAAGTAAATTTAAAGCAATCTTGAATTTCAAGACAGAGTATCCTAAATAAGTTTAATGGCATTCTAGTAGCTGCTATGATTTTCAGCAAAAAGAAACTTGAAAGTGGAGTAGGATTTTCAGGGGCAGTGGCTAGAGAAGCTCCTGGAAAGTTGAGCTAATACCTGCGTTGACTAACAAGGTCAGACAAGTGAACAGATAGTAAGTACCCTGAGCATTTTCGCACATAATGAACTGAAACAGTACAAGTGTAATGACCAGGGTCCCTTATGAGCCCCCTGTGTCATTCAGAACGGCCTCTGGGAGGGCTGTGGGAGCTCCAGTGGGCCTCGGCATGTCGCTGGGCACACGTCACGTCCTGGATGGGCCCATGGGGCCACCGCCACTCTCCAGGGGCATGAACCAGCCGGCTGCATGGAGGCTGCGGGGAGCTCGGCATGACCTCCATGTGCTGCACGGGCTGAGGAACTCAGGTGTGGCTTTGCTTCTGAAGTTGGGGCTTGGGAATCCTGGTGCTCTGAACTCTGCCGTCCACGGTCATCACTTGGAGAGAACTGTGCCGCTAGGAGCAAGAAAGAATTGCGCGACTGGCTTTCCTCTCTTGCAGGCTATTGAATAGGGAGCAGAAATTTAAGGTTTTGAAATTTTCAGGACAGAAAAATTAGAAAACCAAGGCAGGAGGTATCTGTATGATCGAAGGGGGAGGTGGGAAGTGAGCTTATAAAATCCTGTCCTCGGTGTTTGAAGAGGGCTGGGACTGGCCACACTGACCCTGCCTCCCTGGCGCTGGGCCTGAGCCAGCCCGTCTCCTCGTCCAGCCCCCATGGTCAGCGTGGGTGACCGGAACGCACCAGAAGCAGCTGCTGGGGTAAGGATGGGGGCCATCCAGCCCCAGCTAGAAGCTCTTCCCTGTTGGACAAGACCCACAGTGCTGGCGGGTGCTTCCAACTGGGGCCAGGTCCTTATAGCCAGGTTTAGGGGAGACAGCCTCCAGCACCTCCTCGGGACAGGGTCCCCTGGGCCAGCCCCGCCTCCTGACACTTAGTGGTTGCCGCCGGCCAGGGTTTCCCACGCCTTAGCATGTGCAAGCCAGGTTTTTCTAATTTAGCTCAATCAGTTACTCCCAGGCAGGGACCAGGTGTGGGGATTTTACAGTTTAAGAAGGGAGGTGGTGGATGGTTATAATACATTTGCTAACACGGAGTTAATTGGCACTAACCCCCAGATGTGGTAACACCCCTCTCTATCCAGTGGTGGTTGGCTTTGCTCTGTTTCTACTTTGTATCTTGTAGCACAGTGAAATCATGGTGAGTGGGCAAGTCCCATGCAAGGAAAATCCTCCGGCAGCCTCAGAGACCTCTAGACACTGCATTAACATAAAGAAATAAACCTTCACACAATGCGAGGCGTGGGTACGTTTTAATGTGGAATAAATGTTTTTTTTAATAAATTCTATTTTCTGTGCATCTTAATTTTGGGGCACATTTAACATGCTTTTGCGTATCATGTTTTCAGCATGGTCTTGCCTGAGATTTAGACCAGGTCTGCCTATTTTAACTTGTTCTAAAAACGTAATCCTGACAGAGCTCACCGTTGAGCTCCAGCACCTTAACCTGCTCGTCCTCAGGCACGGGCCTGTGTACTGGCGGCCCCCAGGGGCCAGGCCCCCACTGCATTCCGTGGGCCCCTCTTGTCTGTGGGCAAGACCGCTTCACCATTTCAGGATCTTCCATGAGATGAGCACCCTTTTCACCATTGGTTCATTTTTTAAGGCTGGTCACACACGCGTGCTGAGGTAAACCATGTGAAATTACAGTTTTTGTTAGGTTAAAAAACTTAACAAATACTAGAAATTTCACATAGTTCAATTTCTTATCTTGGAAATTCTCCCAAGTTTGATGAGTAACAAGTTAATTGCCTGGGTTTTTTGGCCAAGGAGCCGTGAAGCTGTCTTTCGTGACCACAGGTCTGGAAGTGTGTGTGGCCGCCTTTTTCTGGAGCCACTAAGGATAGGGCTCCTCCGAGGGAAAAAGGCTGCAGTTACTGGGAGTGAGGTTTAGCGTGCTGCTCAGGAGATTACAAGAAAAGTGGGTGTTGAATAAGATGTGTTTTAATTTTCTTGTGAGATTGTGTTTCTGGTGGAGGGCATTTTCTAAGAAAAAATTGTTGTGTGTTGTTTTTAGAGTTTAGGGGGGGTTTTGCTTTTTCCTAATCTGCTTTATTAAAGTATCAACAGGACCATTTGTTGTAACCAGTCTGATGGAGAAACAGCAGTCTTGGGCACAATGAGGCATTTTAGGGAGGTCAGGTGCCCCCCCATGAAGTCTTTGCAGAGGTCAGCATTATTTTGAATTCATTTTTCTCCAAGAAATAGTTACTGAATGAAGCCATTGGTCTTGAAATCTTAACGTTTCTTTTATAATGATATTGTTTGTCGGGCTCCATGCTCAGCGGGAAGCCTGCTTCTCCCTCTCCCACTCCCCCTGCTTGTGTTCCCTCTCTCGCTGTGTCTCTTGCTGTCAAATAAATTAAAAAAAAAAAAAAAAAAATCTTAAAAAAAAAAAAGGGGGCGCCTGGGTGGCTCAGTCGTTAAGCGTCTGCCTTCGGCTCAGGTCATGATCCCAGGGTCCTGGGATCGAGCCCCGCATCGGGCTCCCTGCTCAGCGGGAAGCCTGCTTCTCCCTCTCCCACTCCCCCTGCTTGTGTTCCCTCTCTCGCTGTGTCTCTCGCTGTCAAATAAATTAAAAAAAAAAAAAAAAAATCTTATAATGATATTGTTTGAAGTTCTTTCCTGTTAATATTTTCTAACTTTATATTTACTTATTAAAAGTAACGTTGCTTCATTGTATAAATATGCATGTTCATGTCGCCTTCGTAGTCCGTGGCAAAGCAGGTAAAAAGATAAAAGTAGCACTTTGCCAGAAGCGCAATTTCACAGAGTTCGGGAAAAGCCAGACCTGGGGGAAACTGAGACCAGCTTTCAGATTCAGGATGTGTGCACACGCTTTCCTCCCCTTCTCCACTCCTCTGCCTGTCGAGGTGCTTGGGGCAGGGTGCCTGGGCCCCTGCGCCTGCTCTGCCAGGCTGGGGTGGGCGCTTCTTCCCCGGATGGCCCCCCAGGAGGCAGCCCCGCAGTGCAAGCCCCGCAGTGTGTGTGGCCTTGTGAGCCTGGCAGGTGGGTGCAGACGGCGGTGGGCCCCAGCTGCTCCTTCCACTGTCTTCTCACAGATGATGGTTTTCAACAGATGAGTTCTGAGTTTTCTTTTCAAAGTGACTGCAATGTTCCCTTTTAAATGAAATGTTTAACACTTTAGTAATTCCTCCGTCACAGCTATTAGCTTGTAGCTGTGAATCCGGGTGCATGACAGTAGTAAGATCGGCATTTGTTCATCCTGCTGGCGAGTATTCCAAAGCCTCAGAAAGGATTCTCGTATTTGTGTATCTCTGTTGAACACCCTCTTTCCAAAGGGCCTCTCCTGAAAGCCCTGCCAGAGAGTTACGGGAAAGGCCCTTCCAGGGTGGATGAATGAACTTCCCCCCTGCCCCCACCCTGTGTCCTGGAAGACAGTCCCACCATGCCGTGTGCTTCCAGGGGAAGCTGTGGGAGTCCCGGAAGGCGGTTGGACCACGAGGAAGTGAACAGCATCATTACCTCAGGTCCTCACCAGAGACGGCCCTTTAACATTAAAACTCCCTCTCGGAGAGCCAAGCCAGGGCTAATCGTGCCAGCCCCCCTTGGCCCCCACCCCCCAGCCTTCACGGGGCACAGGTCTTCTGCCCGCCCAGCTGCCGCTCACCCCGGGCCGCTGCCTCCCCAGGAAAGGAGGCACCGAGCCCTCCTCCTGTCAGGGTCCTGTGGCTGGTTTGGGTGATCGTCACGTGTGCACCTATAAGTCCCGAGTCCAGCCTGAGCCTGAGCCTGAGCCTGAGCTCCTCTGCAGTGCGTGCAGCAGAGATGGGGCTTTTCCTTGGCCGCCCCTTCATGTCCACAGCAGGAGGCGGCTCTGTGCGTTCACCAGGTTCCTGCTGATACTCTTCCCTGCACTTGAAAAAAAATCGAATCTAAAGAGAGGCTAATAGCTAGAGCAAGGAATGGTATTTACAGCTTCTGGTTGGTGGCTCTCACAGTTCTCCCGCATTGGCAATGAGGCCGTATAGAAGTTGTTGGCCTTGCTATGGTATTACCTATTCTGTAAACCTTCCGATGCCCATTTATTGATTAGAACAAGCTAACAACACTGCACTTAAATTAAGTGGGAAAGAAAGCTGGTGAAAATGTACTTTCAACCCTAGGGCTGCCACACTGCTTTTTGGGGAGCAGCAGACGTAGAAATGGGGCTCAAGGCCCTCTGAGGCCAACGCTGGGAAAGGTGCGGATCAACAGCCAGAGAGGAGGTGGCAGGCGTGAGGGTCAAGGTGCCGGGAACATGGTCAGGTGTCCGAAATCAGGAGCAGCCCCTCCTGCCATGGGGAGTCGAGCCCAGCCCCTAACTGTGCATGTGGTTTCGAGCCGGGGCGGGGGGGGGGGGGGCGCGGCTGGGGAAGGTCAGGGGTGTGTTTAAGAACAAAGGTGGGACTGCTATTCAACATAGTATTAGAAGTCCTAGCCACAGCAATCAGACAACAAAAAGAAATAAAAGGCATCCAAATCGGCAAAGAAGAAGTCGAACTCTCACTCTTTGCAGATGATATGATACTTTATGTGGAAAACCCAAAAGACTGCACCCCAAAACTGCTAGAACTCATGCAGGAATTCAGTCAAGTGGCAGGATATAAAATCAATGCACAGAAATCAGTGGCATTCCTATACACCAACAACAAGACAGAAGAAAGAGAAATTAAGGAGTCGATCCCATTTACAGTTGCACCCAAAACCATAAGATACCTGGAAATAAATCTAACCAAAGAGGCAAAGAATCTGTACTCAGAAAACTATAAAATACTCATGAAAGAAATTGAGGAAGACACAAAGAAATGGAAAAACGTTCCATGCTCATGGATTAGAAGGACAAATATTGTGAAGATGTCAATGCTACCTAGAGCAATCTACACATTCAATGCAATCCCCATCAAAATACCATCCACTTTCTTCAAAGAAATGGAACAAATAATCCTAAAATTTGTATGGAACCAGAAAAGACCCCGCATAGCCAGAGGAATGTTGAAAAAGAAAAGCAAATCTGGCGGCATCACAATTCCGGACTCCCAGCTCTATTACAAAGCTAACATCATCAAGACAGTATGGTACTGGCACAAAAACAGACACATAGATCGATGGAACAGAATAGAGAGCCCAGAAATGGACCCTCAACTCTATGGTCAAGTAATCTTTGACAGAGCAGGAAAGAATGTCCAATGGGAAAAAGACAGTCTCTTCAACAAATGGTGTTGGGAAAATGGGACAGCCACATGCAGAAGAATGAAACTGGACCATTTCCTTACACCACACACAAAAATAGACTCCAAATGGTTGAAAGACCTCAGTGTGAGACAGGAGTCCATCAAAATCCTAAAGGAGAACACAGGCAGCAACCTCTTCGACCTCAGCCGCAGCAACTTCTTCCTAGAAACATCGCCAAAGGGAAGGGAAGCAAGGGCAAAAATGAACTATTGGGACTTCATCAAGATAAAAAGCTTTTGCACAGCAAAAGAAACAGTCAACAAAACCAAAAGACAACCGACAGAATGGGAGAAATATTTGCAAATGACGTATCAGATAAAGGGCTAGTATCCAAAATCTACAAAGAACTTATCAAACTCAACACCCAAAGAACAAAGAATCCAATCAAGAAATGGGCAGAAGACATGAACAGACATTTTTCCAAAGAAGACATCCAAATGGCCAACAGACACATGAAAAAGTGCTCAACATCGCTTGGCATCAGGGAAATCCAAATCAAAACCTCAATGAGATACCACCTCATACCAGTCAGAATGGCTAAAATTAACAAGTCAGGAAATGACAGAGGTTGGTGGGGATGTGGAGAAAGGGGAACCCTCCTACACTGTTGGTGGGAATGCAAGCTGGTGCAACCACTCTGGAAAACAGTATGGAGGTTCCTCAAAAAGTTGAAGATAGAGCTACCCTACGATCCAGCAATTGCACTACTGGGTATTTACCGCAAAGATACAAACGTAGGGCTCCGAAGGGGTACGTGCACCCTGATGTTTATAGCAGCAATGTCCTCAATAGCCAAACTGGAAAGAGCCAAGATGTCCATCGACAGATGAATGGATAAAGAAGATGTGGTATATATATACAATGGAATGTTATGCAGCCATCCAAAGGAATGAGATCTTGCCATTTGCAACGACGTGGATGGAACTGGAGGGTATTATGCTGAGCGAAATAAGTCAATCAGAGAAAGACATGTATCATATGATCTCACTGATATGAGGAATTCTTAATCTCAGGAAACAAACTGAGGGTTGCTGGAGTGGGGGTTGGGGTGGAAGGGATGGGGTGGCTGGGTGATAGACATTGGGGAGGGTATGTGCTATGGTAAGCGCTGTGAATTGTGCAAGACTGTTGAATCACAGATCTGTACTTCTGAAACAAATAATACATTATATGTTAAGAAAAAAAAGATAGCAGGAGGGGAAGAATGAAGGGGGGGAAATCGGAGGGGGAGATGAACCGTGAGAGACTATGGACTCTGAAAAACAAACTGAAGGTTCTAGAGGGGAGGGGGGTGGGAGGATGGGTTAGCCTGGCGATGGGTATTAAAGAGGGCACGCCCTGCATGAAGCACTGGGTGTTATACGCAAACAATGAATCATGGAACACTACATCTAAAACTAATGATGTAATGTATGGTGATTAACATAACAATAAAAAAATTAAAAAAAAAAAGAACAAAGGTGGGCGCGAACGCTGAACTCAGATGGTGTACAGGGTGTGGAGTGAGTCCTGGAGCTGACCGAGGTGGTGCGTGTGCCGTCTTCCTCATCGGGGACATTTACTTGCCTCCCTGCTCTCAGGGCCTGATGAATGGTCCCCGTGAAGCCCTCCTCGAGGCACCAGAAGGCCTTTTCCGAGCCTTGCAGAGGGAGCACTGCTTTCTCCAGACAGCCCCTTCTGTCTGGCCGCGAGACCTCGTGCTCACGGGAACCGGCAGCTGATGCACGTCCCTCTCCTGGCGGGACAGAAGCACCCCTTTGTGGGCTGCCCGGCCCCAGCCGACGTTCAAATATGGGCATTGCTTCCAGCTCCTCGGCAGAATCAGTGTTAGAGTACCAGAATTCTGTGTCCCACGGTGAGGCTTTCTCTGGAGCAAGGGCCCTCAGCCTGAGCAGAAAGCCACAGAGCCCTGAGGGGTGGTGGCTCCGTGGGCTCCGTGGCCACTGCCCTGGTTGGTTCTGGTTCCATCTGGGGGAGGCAGGGGCTGGCAAAGCCAGCTCAGAAACAATCCGTCTACTTCACCCTTAGCTCTTCAACTCGACTGATCAACTGCATTTTGGCATATTGGTGAATTTCATGGGCCAAAGAGCCTGGGGTTCAGATTATGTCTTAGTTCATTATTTCCTATTTTATTATGCAGTTTCCTGCCTGGCAATTGTCTTTAGTATTTGTTTATTCTTTGTACTGTGCGACCACATCTTGGACGAGGAGTTTTAGCTTCAGCTATGATTCATTTAAACGAACAGCTTTGTCAAGTTGCTCTTGAATCTCCACCCCTTTATCTTGGAATGTATGTATCTGGATGCTCTAGACAGTTTGTTCATATTATACCTATAATTTCTGTACTTTTCACCCCTCCCCAAGACACATCCAAAATCTTAAGATAGGCAAATGTACATATGTACACATATATTTTTATGTGTGTGTATGTACATATCACACATACAAGTGTGTATGTGTTACATATGCATATGCCCTATTTTGAGAATTACTGCTCTAAAGGAATTTATTGAAATGGATCTTATGAGAGCTTCTGCAATGTGCACCACTCTGTGCTAAGTTCGATATTCCTAATTTAATAATGAGTTTTGTCTGAGGCCTGTAGTTGCCTATTTAAGAAGTGTTTTTGTTGTTGTAATTAACTTTTTGAAAGTTTTAGGTTATATATCCATGTGTCTCCTTGATCTAGAGCTCTAGCCAAGCGAGAAGGTGGGAGAGCCTGTATGTTACCTTTTTGATTTGGAAAGTGTGAGCAAGACTGGCTACACATCAGTGTCTGTACTGTGAGGTTACACACTCACGTCAGGATGACGCCCCCCATCCTGACTGTCTAAGGGGTGTGGCCAGGTGTCAGCACTTGTCCACGATATCCCATGGTAGTGTTGGCAAAGCTGACCAGGACCTTCAGGAGGTGTCCTGATACTTTGGGCCCAAAATGGGGTTTTTCTTTGAAATAGTTGGATGAGTGATGCTCTGGATTCTTGGGGAGACCCCTGAACAACGGAAGCGACCAGTAGAGGGGAAGAGACTGCTTCAGGTCCTGGATGCCAAGCTGATTCTCCACACCCCTGATAATCCCGTCCTGGGGTTGCTGTGGAGGAGGTTAAATATTCTCGTAACCCGCAAGGTCACCTGACGCCTACCCTGGAGATCGCAGTAAGCGCCCCCTCCCATGGAGGAGAATGTAGTCGATGGGTAGCGGCTCCTGAGATGCTCGTGTGGCTAAACAGGACCGTCGCCTGCAGGACCCCAAGAGCAGGCATGCTGTTCCTGCGCCCAGAGCCCTCTGACAAACCAGTAATCACCACCGGCGCTTGGGAAGCCTCGTTCAGTCAAAGTTTCATCCCAAATCTGGGGAGGTGGTCAGATCCTGTGTTCCCTGAGGTTTCCATAACTCAGGCAAAAAAAAAAAAAAAAAAATGAACCTGAGAAGGGCCTTTACTCAAGGCCACTGGGGTCACACAGTGTGATGTAACCAAGCTTAAAAGGTGGTTTGAACATCAGCTACTTTCAAACCTTGTATTGAACGGGACAGGGCCTCTATTACAAGTAAATAATACTGATAATTAAAATTGTCACAGTGCTGCTATTATAGGGAAATACTCACATGAAAATATCAGGGTTACATCCAGCACAGTAATTATAGCAAGGCAGTGCAAGCTCCTGTTACAGAGAAGTCTCTGAAGTATGCTCAGACTTGAGGAAAATCACCTGTAGTGTCCTCATTTGGGCGGGTGTGGGTAGACTTCACCCCAGAGCAGCACAATACCAGATTTCTACCTTCCAAGTGAAGTAAATTACATTGTCCGTTTCCTCAATTTTTCATTTGGAAAAACAGGAATTTTCTATCAGGTCTGTATGATAAAGTGAAAAAAAAAAGACTTTTCACTTAAATATGCTTTCAAAAGTTTTATTCCCACTGTAGGCATTAGATTAACATGTGTTGCTTCCAAAGAGAATGTTTAAATATTTTTGTTGTCATAAAATGTTGTATATTTACATTTTATAGGCAGTGTTAATGCATTTTAAAATGCATTTTTATACCATCCTAGAAATAATAGAATTATCTCTACCACCTGGGTTTATAGAAAAATTATACTTTAATAAAAAATGTGTGTAGAACTGGACTGTAAGTTAATACATTAAACGCATCAGCATTAGAAAATTAATGGCAGTAATGATGCGAAACTGTCTGCAGGAGCCAAAAGTGTAGAAACTATTACTTAATTTAAATTTCCTCATCACATGTGAGTTTTACCTGCATCCCTTATGTTCAGGCTGACTCGGAATAGAAGATTTACAAGTATACGCTCTGCTTTAAAGGTTATGTTTCCGTGTCGGAATGGAAAAATCCCATCTCTTCCGGAGGCCGTTGTTGTGGCTCTGGAACTGGGTGGTGGCGGTCACCAGGCAGAGTGGACTCCCGGGGCTCAGCGCACTGGGCATCGTGTCCTGTCCTAATGCCATGCAATACAGTGCATCTGAAGACTGAAGTAGGGGAGGGAAGGGGATCAGTTATCACTCAGTTATGAGTTATCAATTATGAGAAATCAGATTTTTCCTGCCCTCCAAATATTAAGGTAAATACGATCATGTTTGGAAAGTAGTGTCCCTGGTGAGTCCTGCCTGTGCCCACCGCGCCCCCAGCATAAATAGCTACAGTATCTCCGTTACTATGGCAACTACTTTTTCGTTTCTTGAGTACTGCTGTTGATTGTTGCACGAAACACACTGTGTAAAGGACCCAACCCTAGACGTGTGTGCGTGCGTGCGCATCGTCTGCATTTTCTAAAACTGCACGTTCCTTCCTCAGCTGGCCTAAGGTCGGCCTTCCCTTGGACAGTTCGAGAAAGACCCAGAGACTGAGCTCAGGAGACACAGGGCTTGTTGCTTTGGCCAAGATCTGCTTTTCATAGAAAATCCACATCTCTTCCTCTTTTTAGAATCAAATATGCAAGAACCAACATAAATGGCATATCCCCCGCCCCTTTTTCTCCTCAAGAATTGGGCCTTTGATGTTCAAGAGCAGCTAATATTAAAGGCCACCCCTAGCAGGCCATAGAAACTGCGCCTATTTATGACCAATGTACAAGAGCGCAAATCTAGCTGAGTATGATGGCATCATTAGTTTGTGAATCGCATCCTTGAAAATAACTGTGGAGGAGCCAAATCGGTTTAAAGGAAGATAACGGAATGGTTTAAGCTGCTTAGGTTGAATGCCAATTATGTTTTAATATTCAACTGAGCATATTTTACTAAGAAAAAAGGCCGCGTTGACGCATGCATAACTCATTGGCAGCATCCGCCAGCTGTGCCACTCCGCGAACCACTTTGTGCATTTTAGTGGCATGGTAATTTAGTGGGGACTACCTGAGTGATGGCATTTTCAATGAGCAGGTAATCTACAGAGAATTTTTATATGGTTATGAGTTCTGTGCTTCAGCCCGGCAACACAAAAATACATCAAGACCAATTACGGTATCAACTTTCAGTGTGGTACGCTCGCCACGCAAGTGCATGTATTTCTGCCCCAGGCATTTCAAATTGCATCTAATTTGAAATCTTTGGGGTTTTAATTAAATTTCAGAATATATGGAATTCTTCATTAGTACCTGCTCTGAATAGCAGATTATCCTTCTCTCGGTCTCGTTAAAGAAGTAGGCTGTGGTAAATAGCATGTTCAGGAACTGATCATTTGTGGGGCCTGGGTATTGGAACAGAAATAGTGAAATGCAAAATAATATCAAAAAGATTATTAGTCCAGGGAGAGTCTCTTGATTTGTATTTTAATGGAATTTTACATTTCTCTTAATGATTTGCAAATTGTCCTCTGATTATAAGATGCATTAAGCTTTTCATTTTAATGGCAAAGACACAGCCATTAGCAGAATTTTTTTTTTTTTCTGTCTTCTTTTTAGAGTGCTTCCCTGCAGCAGATAAATATTGAAACCATTAACACCTTTTGATGTTCCTCACAGCCTGCATCTCGGACCCACGCGTGGCTCCCGTGGTCTGGGGGCCCCTGCCTCTTCACCGGACGCGTTTCCTTTTGTAGCATACAGGATAAGTTTTTAAAATTTCATTGGCTGGTCTTGTTTATTTGTGTTAAAGCTAATGCATTTAAATATTATTAATGGCCCAATTTGTATTAATAAAAGCTGTTCTCCTCAGTGTGAAGGTTGACGGTGCTCACAGCGCCTACCCCACGCTGGTCTGTAGGGCTGGAGCGAGGGAGGGCCGAGCGGTGTGCACGGAGAATGCAGAGGGAAAGTCTCCCCTTACCAGCCTGGTGTTTCTGGGGAAGTCTGCGCGTAGTGAGAGGCGCGTGTTAGCCAGCTGACCGAGACTGACCGAGGCTCGACCCCAGAAGTAGCCACTTGCCTTTGGTTTGGCCTCTGAGATGTGTTGATTTTCAGGCCAAGCCTTCTCGTCCCTACAAAGCGAATGCCGTTTACGTGCCCGGAGCTCCAGGCAGAAATTACTGTTCATCTCCACCCCCAGCTGTGATTGGGGGGCTCGTCGCTCTGGCCCAGGACACAGGAGGGATAAGGGTGCAGGGCTGCTCTGGGTGACAGCACATTTCCTCAGGGCCCTTCTGAAGTCAGCAGCCCCACGTGACTGTATAACTGGAAAAACCAGGGCCGCCTCCCAGCTGAGCCAGTTAGGCCTGTGCCCCTTCAGCCCTGTTTGCAAGGGCAGATCTTCACTCCAGGCCGAGTGAGCTGACCTGAGGGACGTGTCCATCTCACCTGCTGACCTCGACCCGGCCCAGGTCTGCAAGGATGTGAGGGATGAAGCCGGACTCTTGTGCTTGCTCCCTTGAGCCTCTCCTGAGCTGGGGTGGCAGGTGTTGGCAAGGGGGTCATCTTGGAGGTGTCTGGGTGCTGGTCCGGGCACCACACGGACGAGCCATCACCATGTATGGCCATATGTCAAGGACGCCCAGTGCCAAGCTCGGCCTGCACGGAGCTGGGACTTCTGCCGGGTGGGCGGGAGCCAGCACCATCTCTGGCCAGCAAGCTGAGAAAATGTGTGCACCGTTTGTCCTCACCTGGGCTGCAGAAACGCATACCCCAGGCTGGGTGGCGTTCTGTGGTATTCTGTCTCACAACTCTGGAGCTGAAAGTCCAGGGTCAAGGCTTTTCTCGAGTTGCCTTCCTGCTGCCCCTTCACATGGCTGCCCCTCTTGGGACAAACTCCCCTGGGGTGTCTCTGCGTGTCCTCCTTTCCCCTGTTTCAGGGACACCAGGGTCAGGTGGCTCAGGCCCTCCCTAATGGCCTCCTCGTGGTCACCTCCTTTCTCCAAATAGACACTTTCTCAGGGGCTGCCGGCTGTTGGGATTTCAGCATGGCATTTAGGAGGACACCGTTCCACCAGTAACAGCCTTTCTGAGCCTCTGGCTCCCCATCTGTAAGGTGGGGGCACTAGCAGTGACGTGTAAAGCTGTCCCGGGGGTGACATGGGACCCCCAAAGACCCGGCACCAGAGCACCTGCTGCCTTCACAGCAGATGGCGTGTGCTCTCTGGAGCCCGGTGGTCCTGCGGGTCAGCGTCCGCGACCCCAGGCTCTGCCCTGGTGTCCAAGCTTCGGCCCTTGTTCAGCAGTGTTCTGCTTGGCGTCCAGCACACTTCCCAAGGCGCTGGCCACGCCTGCTGAGTACAGGACGTATGGTGTGCGTGCTCACGGCACGGCCGCACGGAGCCACAGAGGCCCAGCGTGTCTGGAGAGAGCTCCCTGCAGAACTGGGGAGGGGGACAGGGGTCCTTCCACCCGCCCTGGCTCTGATGGAAACCAGCCCGCCGTCTCACTCTTCGGGAATCTTCTCTGGCAACAACTGGTTCTTTGCTCGTTCATTCACACCAGCCTGAAGATAATGTTTTGCTTTCTTAGATGGTCTTTATATGCGGGACATCCTCCTCTGGTGAGACACATACGTGTGCAGTTGCGGTTTACCACGGGGGATGTCGGCTCCCAGCGTGGTGCTGTAGGACACGGGTCGGGTGGCTCCGACCGCTGCTGGAGACCTTTGTGAAGTGCTGGCTGGAGCCGTTTCCAGCGCTGTGAACACACTGCATTGTCACTGTCCGCCCTTTGATTCGGCGGCCATGGTTTGGGGCTTCCTTGTAAACATGGCTTTTTGCTCTGCAGAAAGACAGCGGGGGGATGTAGGGCAGTGGGCCAGCCGGGTCTCCGCGACAGGACGTGTGCGGAAAGGTGTGCCTCGCGTTTTGTAGCAAATTCCCGGTATAATTGTGTTCTTGTTACTTCCGTCTGACGAGGAGAAGCTAGAAAAAGCATCCTGTAAATGATCTGGAATGTTTATTCCTTGGTAGTAAATGAGGCCTCCGAAGGAAAGCACAAAGCCTTTCAGAGGTGCCGCCTGAAATAGACACTTTGCTCTGCACTTGCTCTGCGTCTCTAGGGCCCACAGTCCTGGATTCCCTGGCCCCAGGCCACGGTGAGTCACTCACCTCCCTCCGAGCCTGAGACCCCGGTAGCCTGGCTTTGCCTTTGGTCTCCTCACTGTCCAGACCTGTTTTGCAGAAGCACCTGTGAAAGGTTTATTGAGGAAGGTGCTCTCGCTGTGTGGAGGCAACTTCTGGTGACTACCTTCGCAGGCCTGCCGTTTCTCTCCGCACAGGGCACAGCTGTGCTTGTTGATGGAACTGGTTTCCGCCTGCTGGGGTGCAGGGTGGAGGAGATCCAGAAAGGTGGAATCTTCCATGGGAAATCAGAGGGGACAACTTCTGAGACCAGGACCAAGAGCAGAGGTCTAAACAGGCCCTGGATCCTGAGGCTCTGGGCTGTCCCCAGGGGACCATTGCAGAGTCTACCCTCAAGCTGCCTGCACCTGAAGGCCAGAGCCCTTCTGTGAGGCCTTTTTCGTGGCCTCGAGGCGCAGCAGTTCCCCTGCCATCCCAGGCCTGGGCGCTGCTCGGGCACCACTTCTGAGCCCGCCACAGGGTACCCAGAGAGCTTTATGAGACTCCTGAGCTTCTAAATTCAGGAGTTTTAACCTTGGATCCTAGAAGCAAAACTTCAGACTCTGAGTTTATATCAGAGAGTTGAGCTATGTGTGCTCTCACAGCATGCAGGGTGATTCTTTGTGAATTTTTACAGCTTGTCTGTCTTACAGAGAAGGTGATTGCTACCTCCCCTGCCAGACACCCGCAGCGCTCAGCCAGGTGGTCATTGCCCACCTGCCCCTCCACACCCTGCCATGGGAAACCGGCAAAATAGGGCTCCCACCCAGCCGTTCCCTCATCCCTTTACTTGCCGCTGCCCTGAGCAGAGGATTCCCAGGGCTCTGGGACAGCCGAGCACAAATGGGGTTTGGGAAGACAGGAGCAGACCTACATTCAACTCTAGAGGAACCTAATCTAGGTCAGTTGATAAAACCTCAGTTCTACTGGGTGTTAAGATGTTTCCCCAGGAAAGACTGCATGACCTACAAGCTTGGGAAATTGTAAACAAAGCTGAGCGTTTTTTTTTATGGCAGGACTCTTCAGACCCTTCAGTATGGTGCATATACTGTCCATGGTCAGAACGTCTGTAGTTTATAAATTTCCTGAACTTCCCCAAATACAGAACCTTATGCCACAGCTCCTCTCCCTGTTAGCACTTGTGGGGTGCTGATGTTCCCCACAGTGCAATTTGGGGAGCCCTGGCCTATGGAACTACCATAAAAATGACTTAGACTTCCCAGGCTGACCTTTGGACACTTGGGTAGATTCCAGAAAATTTCCAGCTTTGTAGAGAACCCCTGGGAGGCATGCTGGGATAGCAATATCTGTGCAGCCCTCCCCTCCCTGGACCAAGTATGTTCCGGCCCTTTTTTTCCAAAGAGCAGGTGGAAAGAAGTGTGGAGGAGTGTCAGGATATTCCCACTTCCCAAGTGCCTTGGACATAGTCGTTAAATGACTCTCGATTAGTTATTCCATTTTATACATTGGGTTCGAGGTCCTAGAAATTCAGTGCAATACGTTTATTGAATTCTTTCCCCGGATTTAAAAAAAAAAAAAAAAAAAAAAGAGTTGCTGTCTTCAAAGTAAAGATCAATAGGGAGGAAAAGAGGATGGTCCTGAGTGGTGAGGGCTGGGGACTCAGGGCTCCCATGAATGGGTGGGGAGAAGATGCCACCCACTGACAGAGCCCTAGGCCTGACCATGAAGACTGGAGTTCAGTTCATAGTTGTTCAGCAAATATCCATTGAGCTATATGCAAAGCCCTCTTTTAGGCTCTGGGAATTTAGTAAAGAAAAAAAATTCTGGGCCTTATGGAGCTTCAATGCCAGTGAGAAATATATATTTGCTTTGTGAGTACTTTGGAGGAACGTAAGCCAGGCTGGTGGGATGAAGAGGGTGGGGCTTGGGAGTTGGGATCCTAAGGACTCCTTTGGAAAGTAAGAGCACAGAAGGAGGAGACACGGTGCATGTGGAACTCAGATGCTTCGATGTTTCTCCCTCTTCCCTCTCCTATTGTAAAATCTAAACGTCAAGAAGAACAAGAAAACCATGTAACTAAATAGCCTTTTCAATCACTTTTTATCAGATGAGGAGCAATTTCAAGAGCCTCCTTCATTGTTGAGCACATTGGAGACAAGTTGATATTTTTATGATTTTTATGAAATACTTCGGATAAAAGAAAATTCACAAAGAATTTGTGAGGTATAAATAATAAAGGAAACGTCCATGATGCCCCACCCAGGTTAAAAAATGGAGCACCACCAGCGCTGCCAAGTCCCCTGTGTACCCTCCCTGGCCATCTCTGCTTCCCCTCCCTTCTGCTCCATGCTTTGCATTATATATGAATGTAATAATACTGATGTCTCCCTGTGACTTACTTTGTTCAATCAACATTTTTGTGAGATTCCTCTATTTTTGAATCCTGTAGAGATTTTCACTAATAACTACATATAGTATCCCATCTTGTGAATGTGCCATAATGTGTTTCCTACCCTGTGTCAGTAGAAGTGTGGGTTCTTGTCATTTTTTGCCCTTATAACTAATGATGCTACAAATATTCTAATACAGTGTTTTAGTGTTCTGGGTGGCTGCAATTTGTAGGCAGAGTACTGGGAAAGAAGGTGCCATGCAGAGAAAGAGTTCCAGAAATCTGCATGGTGTCCTCATGAGTTTGTTGCAGATACTAAGACATACATGCATGGGGAAGCCATAGGAGACCAGGCAGGAACTAGTGGGAACTGAAGATGAACAATTCCCAGAGGAATCAGTATCACTAGAAATGGGAATTTTCTTTTCTTTAAAAGATGATTAACTGTTCACAATAAAATTGATAATGAATTTTGGAAGTTATAATATATGTAGAAGTAAAATAACAATAGCACAAAAGGTAGGACTGGGGAAATAATAGGTTAAGGTTCTTTATGTTATTATGAGCAAGTGTAATATTACTCGAGGCCAGACTCTGATAAGTCAAAGATGAATATTATAAATCCTAGAATGCCACGAAGAAAACCAACATAAGCTAATAGATAGCTCATATGCTAATAGAAAAAGCAAAGTAGAATATTGATTTTAAAAAATCTAAAAAGAAAAAGATGGAAAGGAGAGCAGAGAACAGATAGGACAAATAACACGTTGATAGGTTTAAACCCAACCATATTGATAATTATATTAAATGTAACTGGTCTTAAGATTCAAATAAAAGGCATAGATCAACAGACTAGATTGGAGGGGAAAAAGCCAGACCCCCCCCCCACTATATTTTTCTCCAATACATAGATAATAAAAAAGATAAAGACAGACTTCTGTACTAAAAGGTAAGAAAAATGAAGGCACATATATCAGAAAGGAATAAGTACAGGTGTCTTCATTTTCAGGTTACATAGTTGTTTACATAGAATATGATATAGGATTTTGAAAATAACTATTAAAACTAACAAGTGAATTTGACAAGGTTGAAGATACAATTTTAATATATAAGGAAAAATTAGTGTCAAAAATATATTTAGGATTAACTTTAATGAAAGATACGTAAGACCTGTCCACTGAACAATATAAAACATGGCTCAGATAAATTAAAGAGGACCTAAATACATATCCCTTGATCATAGGAAAAGCCAATATTGCCAAGATGTTAGTTCTTCATAAACGACTTTTTATGTGAAGTTCACTCAGGCTTTGAAATTCCCAGCTGGTTCTAAAGTCATGTGGAAATGAAAAGGGCCTAGAATATCTAAAACAACATTGAAAACAAAAGTCCTAGGACTAGCATTACCTGATTTCAAGACTTACTAATCTTTTATCACCCAAGACACTGTGGTACTGGCATAAAGATAAAAACTTAGAGCAGAAGAGGAGGATTATTATATAAGTATACATCTCTATTTTATCTTTGAGAAAGACTACAAATAGATCAATGAGAAAAGTAAAAGTCTTCTCAAAAAATAGTGCCTGAACAACTTGATATCATCTGCGAAGGAAGAAAAAATCACCTTGACCCCTCACTCACATCATATGTCAAAATTAATTTGGTGTGTATCTGTACCTACATGTAAAGCTTGGACTCTAACGCTTTGAGAAGAAACTGTGGAGGATACCTTCATGATTTTAATAGACAAATATTTCATGTACCATAGAAAGATAAAGCTATGAACATGCGAATAAAGTAAACTTTATCTAAAAGTAAAAGACATCATTAAGAAAATGAATAGGAAAGCCACAGAATAAGAAGAAATATTTACAACTCATGTACCTGATGAAGGATTTGTACACAGGACATGTGAAGACTCCTATGACTCCATAATAAAAAGACAGTCCAATAAATGGGAAAAAGACTTAGTCTCTTCACGGAATATGTATGAATTCATCCATCAGTACATGAAAACGTGCTCATCATGAAATTAAAGATCTATACTATTTGTGTTAGCACCCAAAAAAATGAAATACTGAGGCCTAAATATAACCAAGTATGTACTAGATCTATAGGAGGTGATGGAAGAGATCAAAGACCTAAATGAATAGAGAGGAATCCCATGTTCATGGATAGGAAGATTTTATATGGTCATAATGTCAGTTCTTACCAACTTTATCTAGAGATTCAACACAATTTCAATCAAAATTCCAGTAAATTATTTTATGTATATCAACAAACTGATTCTGAAGTTTATACAGAGACCCAGAAGAGCCAGTAACACAATACTGAAGGGAAACAAGATTGGATGACTGACACAACCCTACTTCAAAACTTAATAAAAAGCTACAATAATCATTGCAGTGTGGTGTTGGTGAAATAATAAACAGATCAGTAGTACAAAGGAGCCCAGAAATAGACTCCTATAAATATAGCCAACTGATTTTCAGCAAAAACACAAAGGCAGTCCAGTGGAAAAGAAGATGATCTTTTCAACAGATAGTGCTGCAATGACAGGACATCTGCATGCAAAGAAATGAATATGGATAGACTTTCCACCCTTCACAAAAATTTAACTCAAAATGGATCACAAACCTAAATATAAAACACAAACCATAAAACTCCTAGAAGACCGGAGAAAATATAGATGACCTTAGAGATGGTGATGACCTTTTAGATGAAACACCAAAGGCACAATCCATTAAAGAAATAATTGATAAGTTGGACTCCCTTAAAATTAAAAACTGGTGCTCTGTGAAAGACAGTATCTAGAGAATAAGACAAGCCACAGACTGATGTGTAAAGGACTGTTACCAAAAATATACCAAGAACCCTTAAAACTCAGCAAGAAAATGAACAAGCCAATTTAAAAATGAGCAAAAGGCATGAACAGACACACCTGAGCAATGAAAATATACAGATAACAAGAAATCAGATATCATCCTACGTTATCAGGGAAGTGCAAATTAAAATAATGAGATACTGCTACACATCTCTTAGAATGGCCAACATCCAGGACACTGACAACAGCAAATGCTGGTGAGCACATGGAGCAACAGGAACACTCTCACTCATCGCTGGTGAGAATGCAAAATGGTGCCGCCACTTGGGAAGATAGTTTAGCTATTTCTTTCTTTCTTTTTTTTTTTTTTTGGTAATTGTAGAGAACTTCATTTTTTTTTTCATTTTTTTTTATTTTATTATGTTAATCACCATACATTACATCATTAGTTTTTGATGTAGTGTTCCATGATTCATTGTTTGTGTATAACACCCAGTGCTCCATGCAGAACGTGCCCTCTTTAATACCCATCACCAGGCTAACCCATCCCCCACCCCCCACCCCTCTGGAACCCTCAGTTCGGTTCTCAGAGTCCATTGTCTCTCATGGTTTATCTCCCCCTCCGATTTCCCCCCCTTCATTTTTCCCTTCCTGCTATCTTCTTTTTTTTTTTTTTTTTTTTTTTTTTAAACATATAATGTATTATTTGCTTCAGAGGTACAGGTCTGTGATTCAACAGTCTTACACAATTCACAGCACTCACCATAGCACACACCCTCCCCAGTGTCTATCCCCCAGGCACCCCATTCCTCCCACCCTCCACCACTCCAGCAACCCTCAGTTTGTTTCCTGAGATTAAGAATTCCTCATATCAGTGAGGTCATATGATACATGTCTTTCTCTGTTTGACTTATTTCGCTCAGCATAACACCCTCCAGTTCC
The DNA here is from genome assembly GCF_964656455.1 of Halichoerus grypus. Taxonomy (NCBI): domain Eukaryota; kingdom Metazoa; phylum Chordata; class Mammalia; order Carnivora; family Phocidae; genus Halichoerus; species Halichoerus grypus. The sequence goes on along the minus strand of NC_135718.1, from coordinate 3,177,454 downwards.
ATCCACGTCCTTGCAAATGGCAAGATCTCATTCCTTTGGATGGCTGCATAATATTCCATTGTATATATATACCACACCTTCTTTATCCATTCATCTGTCGATGGACATCTTGGCTCTTTCCACAGTTTGGCTATTGTGGACATTGCTGCTATAAACATCAGGGTGCACGTACCCCTTCGGAGCCCTACATTTGTATCTTTGGGGTAAATACCCAGTAGTGCAATTGCTGGGTCGTAGGGTAGCTCTATTTTCAACTTTTTGAGGAACCTCCATACTGTTTTCCAGAGTGGCTGCACCAGCTTGCATTCCCACCAACAGTGTAGGAGGGTTCCCCTTTCTCCGCATCCCCGCCAACATCTGTCCTTTCCTGACTTGTTAATTTTAGCCATTCTGACTGGTATGAGGTGGTATCTCATTGAGGTTTTGATTTGGATTTCCCTGATGCCAAGCGATGTTGAGCACTTTTTCATGTGTCTGTTGGCCATTTGGATGTCTTCTTTGGAAAAATGTCTGTTCATGTTTTCTGCCCTTTTCTTGATTGGATCATTCGTTCTTTGGGTGTTGAGTTTGATAAGTTCTTTATAGATTTTGGATACTAGCCCTTTATCTGATATGTCATTTGCAAATATTTCTCCCATTCTGTCGGTTGTCTTTTGGTTTTGTTGACTGTTTCTTTTACTGTGCAAAAGCTTTCTATCTTGATGAAGTCCCAATAGTTCATTTTTGCCCTTGCTTCCCTTCCCTTTGGCGATGTTTCTAGGAAGACGTTGCTGTGGCTGAGGTTGCTGCCTGTGTTCTCCTTTAGGATTTTGATGGACTCCTGTCTCACATTGAGGTCTTTCAACCACTTGGAGTCTGTTTTTGTGTGTGGTGTAAGGAAATGGTCCAGTTTCATTCCTCTGCATGTGGCTGTCCAATTTTCCCAACACCATTTGTTGAAGAGACTGTCTTTTTCCCATTGGACATTCTTTCCTGCTTTGTCAAAGATTAGTTGGCCATAGAGTTGAGGGTCCATTTCTGGGCTCTCTATTCTGTTCCATTGATCTATGTGTCTGTTTTTGTGCCAGTACCATACTGTTTTGATGATGACAGCTTTGTAATAGAGCTTGAAGTCCAGAATTGTGACGCCGCCAGCTTTGCTTTTCTTTTTCAACATTCCTCTGGCTATTCGGGGTCTTTTCTGGTTCCATACAAATTTTAGGATTATTTGTTCCATTTCTTTGAAAAAAGTGGACGGTATTTTGATAGGGATTGTATTAAATGTGTAGATTGCTCTAGGTAGGATTGACATCTTCACAATATTTGTTCTTCCAATCCATGAGAATGGAACGTTTTTCCATTTCTTTGTGTCTTCCTCAATTTCTTTCATGAGTATTATAGTTTTCTGAGTACAGATTCTTTGCCTCTTTGGTTATATTTATTCCTAAGTATCTCATGGCTTTGGGTGCAATTGTAAATGGGATCGACTCCTTAATTTCTCTTTCTTCTGCCTTGTTGTTGGTGTATAGGAATGCCACTGATTTCTGTGCATTGATTTTATATCCTGCCACTTTACTGAATTCCTGTATGAGTTCTAGCAGTTTTGGGGTGGAGTCTTTTGGGTTTTCCACATAAAGTATCATATCATCTGCAAAGAGTGAGAGTTTGACTTCTTTGCTGATTCGGATGCCTTTTATTTCTTTTTGTTGTCTGATTGCTGTGGCTAGGACTTCTAGTACTGTGTTGAATAGCAGTGGTGATAGTGGACATCCCTGCCGTATTCCTGACCTTAGGGGAAAGCTCTCAGTTTTTCCCCATTGAGAATGATATTCACTGTGGGTCTTTCATAGATCGCTTTTATGATATTGAGGTATGTACCCTCTATCCCTATACTGTGAAGAGTCTTGATCAAGAAAGGATGCTGTACTTTGTCAAATGCTTTTTCTGCATCTATTGAGAGGATCATATGGTTCTTGTTCTTTCTTTTATTAATGTATTGTATCACATTGATTTGTGGATTTGAACCAACCTTGCAGCCCAGGGATAAATCCCACTTGGTTGTGGTGAATAATCCTTTTAATGTACTGTTGGATCCTATTGGCTAGTATTTTGGTGAGAATTTTTGCATCCATGTTCATCAAGGATATTGGTCTGTAATTCTCCTTTTTGATGGGGCCTTTGTCTGGTTTTGGGATCAAGGTAATGCTGGCCTCATAAAACAAGTTTGGAAGTTTTCCTTCCATTTCTGTTTTTTGGAATAGTTTCAGAAGAATAGGTATTAATTCTTCTTTAAATGTTTGGTAGAATTCCCCTGGGAAGCCATCTGGCCCTGGGCTTTTGTTGGGAGATTTTTGATGACTGCTTCAGTTTCCTTAGTGGTGATAGGTCTGTTCGGGTTTTCTGTTTCTTCCTGGTTCAGTTTTGGTAGTTGATACATCTCTAGGAATGCATCCATTTCTTCCAGATTATCTAATTTGCTGGCATATAGTTGCTCATAATATGTTCTTATAATTGTTTGTATTTCTTTGGTGTTGGTTGTGATCTCTCCTCTTTCATTCATGATTTTATTTATTTGGGTCATCTCTCTTTTCTTTTTGATAAGTCTGGCCAGGGGTTTATCAATCTTTTTAATTCTTTCAGAGAACCAGCTCCTACTTTCGTTGATCTGTTCTACTGTTCTTTTGGTTTCTATTTCATTGCTTTCTGCTCTGATCTTTATTATTTCTCTTGACCTGCTGGGTTTAGGCTTTATTTGCTGTTCTTTTGCAGCTCCTTTAGGTGTAGGGTTAGGTTGTGTATTTGAGACCTTTTTTGTCTCTTGAGAAAGGCTTGTATTGCTATATACTTTCCTCTTAGGACTGCCTTTGCTGCATCCCAGATTTTGAATAGTTGTGTTTTCATTTTCATTGGTTTCCATGGATTTTTTTAATTCTTCTTTAATTTCCTGGTTGACCCATTCATTCTTTAGTAGGATGCTCTTTAGCCTCCATGTATTTGAGTTCTTTCCAACTTTCCTCTTGTGATTGAGTTCTAGTTTCAAAGCATTGTGGTCTGAAAATATGCAGGGAATGATCCCAATCTTTTGGTACTGGTTGAGACCTGATTTGTGACCTAGGATGTGATCTATTCTGGAGAATGTTCCATGGGCACTAGAGAAGAATGTGTATTCTGTTGCTTTGGGATGGAATGTTCTGAATATGTCTGTGAAGTCCATTTGGTCCAGTGTGTCAAAGTCTTTATTTCCTTGTTGATCTTTTGCTTAGATGATCTGTCCGTTTCAGTGAGGGGGGGTGTTAAAGTCCCCCACTATTATTGTATTGTTGTCAATGTGTTTCTTTGCTTTTGTTATTAATTGGCTGATAAAATTGGCTGCTCCCAAGTTAAGGGCATAGATATTTACAATTGTTAGATCTTCTTGTTGGATAGACCCTTTAAGTAGGGTATAGTGTCCTTCCTCATCTCTTATTACAGTCTTTGGTTTAAAATCTAATTTGTCTGATATAAGGATTGCCACCCCAGCTTTCTTTTGGTGTCCATTAGCATGGTAAATGGTTTTCCACCCCCTCACCTTCAATCTGGGGGTGTCTTTGGGTCTAAAATGAGTCTCTTGCAGACAGCATATCGATGGGTCTTGTTTTTTTATCCAATCTGATAGCCTGTGTCTTTTGATTGGGGTATATATAGTTTGGGTATTTCCTATAAACTAAACATACTCTTGCCTTGCAGTCTGGCAATCATGCTGCTTAGTATCTACCTACGTGAATTGAAAACTCCTGCACATAATAGCAACTTTATTTATAATTGAAAAAACCTAGAAGGAACCAGAATGTCCTTTGATAGGAAAGTGGACGTCTGTGGGTCATCAGCATGTTTCACAGGCCCCTCCACCACCCCATATGATGGGCTGGCCATCCCTGTCTCATGGGCACAGTGACAGAGGGGAAGCCTCAGACCCAGTCTTTGGGCTCTATCACCAGATTCTGCTAAGCCAGCAAGCCTTGTGGGGGCTTTGTCGGTGAGTTTCCATTCTGCAGTGACGACAGTCCTGTCCAGCCAGCTTCCCTCGGTGATTGGAAGATGTCACAGAATCCGTGTCCACGTGGGCCCAGGGTGTGACCGGCCCCTTGCCTTGGCCACGTCTGCAGGCAGCCGGCAGCGTCCTGGGCAGGCTAGAGCTTTTGTGCGCGTAGCCACAGGCTGGACGACTGAAGATGAGTAATCGGATTATAAATCACTTCATTTAATGTCTCCCCAGTGTGGTGCTGATGTGCAACATAGAGGTTCGCGCGTCTGTGTGTCCGACAGCATGCCTAGACCCAGAAACCATCGTGCCCATCCTCCCCCTTTTCCTAGGTGCGTGTTTCCGTGTTTACCCACACAACGGGCCTGTTGTGCCAGCACCAGGACAGCCCTTTCAGGAAGCGCCCCGGACCACAGAGTGCCTTCTGTTTGCAGGGCTGCGTGCGCGCCAGTGGGCTGGGCCACACGATGGCATGCACGGGGGTATTGACACATCCACAGAAGCTCAAGGGGCAGAGCATAATTTACGTATTCCTACAATTCTTTATTTTTAAGCAGCAGTGTGGGGATTTTGTAGGCCAGTGAGCCCACTCGGCCGCCCTCCATATAGAACGGCCAGGGTCAAGGGCCCCAGGGTTTGGATCCTTGGCTTCCCTGTCCTCACTGGCTTCTTGTGTCTCCTTGGCAGTCACGCACCTTCAGCTGAGACATGCCTCCTCTCCCTCACCATTACCACAGCTCACGTTCAGCTGGACCTCTTTGCACACATACCATCTCTGAAGGGTGGTGATTTGGCCTCACAGACCTGCACTGCTTCCAAGCTCCAGGTGGGGCCGGTCAGCCTCACACTTCTGAGTATGGCTGTGGTTCTGTTGGCAGCCTACATTCCCTGAGCACTTTCCCTGTGACAGGGACTCTGTTGAGCACTTTGTGCAGACTTTACTTTCATTTACTCCTCGACGCTGGGATCCTCAGTTTCACGTTGAGGACTCAGAACTTGAGGGAGAGAACCAGTCCAAACAGGTGGTGGCACAGATGAGACGTGAATGCATGCCCCATCCCCTCACAACGTGAGCTCTTTACTCGCGCCCTAAAAGTTAGGGTGCCTACGCCACGGCAGTCTTTGCTGGCCACGCCGTGAGCACACGGAGCCCTGTGCATGTGGGGTCTGGCCACTGGCTTGGACTTGGGAGCGTCAGCTGGCTTGGAAGCTGCCCCTAGTTTCCCCGCTGAGCACTCGGCAGACCCAGGAGGGGGACTCTGACAGACTCGGACACTGCTCTGCTGCCTCCCTTGAGGGATCTTCGATTCTACACTAATTCACATTTGGGTTTTTTTTGGCCAGTTCTTCCAGCACCAAAACCCAGAAGGCAGCAACCACATTCAAACTGAGTGTGAAGAGTGGTATTGGCATTTTTCCACAGAATCTTCTAGAGGAATTTGAGCCTGTGATAGATAAAATGTATGTCTGAGACTTTCAAAAGTTTTAAGTGATACATGCACACCTGATACTGCAAATTCAAAATAGAACACACTCAGTTTTGTCTCTTTGCTGTCAAAAGTGATGGATCTCCTCACTGCACCCCTACCCTGTCCCATAATACGGTAACAGTTTTGGCTGAAAGAAAGGAATCAGAATTAAATTGCTGGGTTTGAATGGGGCCTGGAATGTGTGAGAAACAAGTGATGAGGTTTTTCTGTGACTGCAGGTTTCATCTGTTTTAAGTTCACTGTCCCAGCTCTGGGACCACGGATGCTCGTTTTGAGAATTTGGGAGAGGATCGGACTTGAGGGCGGTTGTCGTGGGGCCATCTCATTCCTGCAGTCGGTGAAGTCGACACTGGGGGCCCACCTGGGGTCCCACCCTGAATTCTGAAACCCCGTGATGCCGTCAGGAAGAGATGTGTGTGCGGTTGCCCCGGCGACCATTACCTCTGGTGTTGGGACTCGTGTTCCTTCCTGGCTGACCCCAGGCTGGCGCCAAGTGGCCCCTAGAGAACGTGGAAGGGACGGGCCGACTTCCGAGGCGGGGCCGTGAATGCGCAGGATCTCCCCTGCCCTCTTGCATCGCTTATTCGGAAGGCAGCCAGCTGCCGTGCATGGGATTGCTCGAGCAGCCCCCGGGAGAGGACCCCACTCCCCCAAGAGCCAGCACCAGCTCTCCAGCAGCTCTCCACCACGTAGAAATGGACGGGGGAGAAAGGCTAAAGTAGGATAGAAGCGGGTCCTTTTCCAGTCAGGGGTCTGTGCGCAGCCCCGGGGAGCAGGCCGGGCAGCGGTGGCTGATGCTGATGTGGTGTGGCAGGGAGAGGAGGGGACGGAAGGAGCAGTCCCCCCACCCACCTGCCACAGACACAAACGGGCTTCCCTGCCGCCTCCCAGCCATCATTCTTCATCAGCTTGGGGTGTTCTTTTGTGCATGAGCACTGTCCTACCTTCTACATGCTTAAGGACAGCCCTGGAAGAAGATGGCTTGGTCACATCACCCCTGCTTTCAATGTAGAGCTGTCTCCTGGTGCTGCTAGCTCAGACCCAGGACTCCGGCGGCCTGTGGCGCGACATCTGCCACCCGAGCCCTGGCTGCCTGGGGCTCAAGCGTCCCTGCCCCAGCCGCCTTCCCTCCTGGCATGCACACAGTAGCTGCTGATTGAATGGTTATTGAATAACTAGGGAACTGATTCATGGATGAGTCTGAACACACGTTCTCCCTCACATTGTGTGACCCTGAATTTGGGACATCACTTCTTACCTAGGACAGGGTGCTATTTCTGAAGCTACATTAGCAGTACCCATATTACATGGGGGCAGTCGTGTTCCTAGGCACCTGAGCCCTGCGCCAGTGGTCCTCAGTTACCCCAGGCAGGGTTGAGTGGTCAGGGATAGGCCAGTTTTCCCCAGCAACAGCACTGAGCTGCTGACAGTAGCCACATCTGTCTTGTGACACTGTAGCCCAGCCTTCAGCCAAGGAGCAAAGTTCTCGGACTCCTCTCCCCCCACTCAGGGCAAGTACACCAGCCAAAGAGCCCATGGTCTCTATGCCCCGGGGGCTCTAGGCCCTCTGGTTGTTTGGGCCTCCAGCCTGGACTTGGGAGAGAGGCCCAGGGACTACCAGCAGGTAGGGATCTCTCATGTGCCTAAAGCAGAGGGAGAACCCCTTGAGCTCCTCTGTTCGTCCTGAGATCAGGAAACAAATCTAATGTCGAGTGTAAAAAGCTAAAGAAGCCGGAGGTGTGCAGTCTTAGAGGATTGCTCACAGCAGCCCCTCCCCGCACCGTGGCCCTGGTCCCTGAACCCCCCTGGCCGAGCATCAGGTGGTAGCGACCCCTGCCCGCCGGTCCCTCCCCGCTCAGGAGAACTTTCTTAGCACGTGTTCCAGTGGTGCCCTGGCCAGCCCTTTGCCTGGCCCTCCCTCCATCCTTGTCACCCCTGCTGAGGGCACACGTGTTCTCCATCCGGTGGGGAACCCCTTCACCCACACCTGCACGGCCTCGTCCTCGTTTGAATAGGTGAGAAGCCAAAGTCGGCTGCACAATTGGAGCTAGATTCCATCACTCGAAATTCAGTCACAACTTCTTTTGAATTCTTCAGCTGCCCTGCGGCAAAGGCTCAATGTTGATACTGAGATTAATCCCCAAAGAGCCCCTCATTTCTCTGCAGAGAAATTAAAGCTTGCCGGTTTTCCTTTTGCCTGTCCTCCTGACAGCTCTGTCAGTAATGATATGCCTTCTCCATGGCATAATCCCTGTCCTACGGTAAAGAATCATTCATTAAGAAATTAAGGGCTTAGTGCCTCTCTGTTAGGTTGGTCTTCAAAAGTTAGCTAAAATTATTTAACAGACCTCAGGGCTGTTTCACACAAGCTCAAGAAGCCGCATGGGTGGGGACCACGCAGACCCACCCACCCCCTGCAGATTTGTCAGTATTTCCAGAAACTGAGTCCAAGGATGCAGACGGAAGCGTCTGCGAGTCGGGCCTGGGACTGTGGGACGCTGCCGTGGTTCAGGATGATGTTTAGGCTTTCCAGGAGCGGCAGATAGGTCTGCTGGTGAAGCTGAGAGGCCTAGCAGGAGGCTCCTGGAAGTTTCTGATGGGATGCACAGGAGTTTCTGAACTGAGCTCGGACCAGGGTGGGGTACGTACACACGTTATTGCGTATTTAACCACCACTGGGTGTTATTTAGCATGAAATGGCATGGGTCCGAAACACTCCCAACGGGTCCCTTCTCTGCCGGTCACTGACGCCACCAGAGGGAAGGCGTGATTAGATGCCCGCTGTTGCTGACTCAGGCGGAGGAAGGGACATCGATGTTGGAAAACATCGTCTTGCGTACATAGATAACACTGTGTCCTTTTAAATCTAATTTCCCACCTTTTTGTTTTGTTTACGAGGCTGTGCCTGGGAGGGAACACTGTCCCTATGTGTGAGCATGCCTGTGAACCGTGTTCAGTTCTTTCATAGGGTGAGGGGGGTGGGGTAGGCAGGTTTCTCCCAGCTCCCGCAAAAGCTGGGAGAACTTGTAAGGGGAGAGAGCAAGTGCCGTGAAGCAGGGGCCGGTGTCGTAGGGAATCGGAACCGGAGGCTGGGACTTGGTACCGAGCCGCCTCTCAGTGGCCCCCAGTGCTGTGAGCGCACTCAGCTGCAGGCTCTTGAACACGTCCTGTCCTCCCCGCCCCCCTCGGCGTTTTCACAGTGTTTCTCTCTGGTTCTTATATTGTTCCGAAGCCATTAACACCTGCTCAGAGTCAGGTATTCAGCTTTGAGCTGAATGACAATTATTTGAATGGTAAAGGGTGTTAATATATAATTATTCACATTCATACCAGGACATTCACAGTTTAATCATTTCTCTGTAGGCTTCCTTAAGTTTGAGCTTACAGTCTTAGGCATAATTCTTATGTTAAATAAGTTCCGGGCACTCTAATTATTGGGAAGGTGACTACCAATAGGCCCAGGTGCTGCAGTGAGGCTGTCCCAGCCCCCTCACCTGCGGGAGCCTCCCAGGGTGAGGGCAGCACCTCCCTGCAGGTGGGGGAGACAGAAGGTTCATTTCCAAGGGCTAATAGTGCAATCCGTCTGCGAGATGAGCTCTGTGATTGTGTTCTAGTGCACCCAGGACCAGACAAGCACGAGGGAGCATTTCTATTCATGAGCACAGCGCTCTGCCTAGCCGGGCCAAGCTTGGAAAGGGACCGGCTTAACCCTTTAGACCCTCTGTTCATCTGGACCCCTCCATCCTCCTTAAAATTCCTGAGGACCCCAAAGAGCTTTGGATTGTGAGGGTTCGTTCTATCTCCATTTACCATGCTGGAAATTAAACCAGAGAATTTCTTAATGCATTAATTTCTCTTAAGATAACAATGAATTCACTACATGTTATCGAAAATAATATATGAAAATGTTTCCCAAAACCAAAAGTCTGAGAAGAGTGGTGGTGGTGTGTTTGCCAATCTCTCCCACGTCCACGTTAATGGAATACAGCTGGCTGGAGTCTCACGGCCTCGTTTAATCTGCGGTGCAGTCTCGTCATTTAGCTTATGGGAGGCTCCTATATACTTGTGAGAGCAGGAGCATTAGAAAGGCAAATAACATCTTAGTATTACTGTGAAAACCCTCCTAAGCAGGTCTCAGGGACCCCTAAAGCTCCCCAGACCACACTTTGAGGACCACTGTTCTAAAATGCCCCAAATTTTTATTGGTCCTAAAAATTACTCACTGCCTATATAAGGAGTAGTAAAAGTTTGTGTTGTGAGTACTAGATTTTTTTTTCAGTTTATTTTTTTCTTAAGATTTATTTATTTATTTTGAGAGAGGGAGAGCGCAAACAGGGCGAGAGGGAGAATCTCAAGCAGACTCCCTGCTGAGTGTGGAGCGCATTGCGGGGCTTGATCTCATGACCCTGAGATCGTGACCTGAGCCAAAATCAAGTCTGACGCTCAACCAACTGAGCCAATCAGGCACCCCTATTTTATTTTTTAAAATCGCATCCCAGATTCCCTCTTCTTGACCTTTAGCTAGAGACGTATACAGCCGTGGGACTGGCCCTTCCATATCTGCTTCCCAAATTTTTGTTAACCTGTTCCTACACTCAGTCTGGCATCGGCTAGATCCAGAATCAGAGCAGAGCCCCACACCGTGTCCCCAAGGTGGCAGGAGGGAATTTCACATCCGTGTGGGCCTCAGGGGCCCGGGCAAAGGGGCAACATTGCCCCACAGGTCCTTCTTTCTTTCCTGACCTGTGTTACCATTAGTCAGGGAAGGGAAGTGTAAGACCCAAAAACACCGTATTTCTGGCAGCCGAGCCAGGCCCCTGCCTTCAGTGGGTCAAGAGTGTGTCTGCGGGACTGGATGCAGAGAGCTGTGCAGTGGAGACCACGCTGGTCTCCCAGGCTAGCAGGGTGAGCTGCTGAACATCCGGGATGCCCCCCACCACGGCGGGCTCGTCCTGCCCGGAGCAGTCACAGGCTGGGGGTGATGCCGCCTCTCTGCCCCGCCTGGTGGGGGGCAGTGGGCAAGTAGCGGCCACCTGCGGCTAGCCCAGAAGGGAGAGAAACGCGGGCAAACCAGCGGAGGGCGTGAGGGTCTGCTGGGCACTCCTGTCCCCTCCCCAACTGCTCTTTGGTTAAGGATGCCTCATTGTGGGGAGAGAAGACGTGAGGGATGGACAGCCAGCCCTTAAATCCACACGGCCCTGTGGACAGAGCAGTATTCCCACAGGTCAGCTGATAACCTTCACGGGGCATATACCTTCATGCTCGTCCCATCCTACCAGGATGAAACCAAAACTGAGGGGCAGGAAGCAGCTCTCAGGTGTGAGAGATGCTGAAAGTGTGGGATGCCTTTAAAGGGGGGCCTACGCCTGAGAGGCTTGTCCTCACGCTGGCCTGAGCTTCCTGGTGTACCCTGGGACAGCCTGCTCCATCCTGAGCCCCGGGGACTTCTCACCCTCGAAGGAGAGGACCAGAGGCATGGCGGCTCTTAAGGAGTCAATAGGATAAAGCAGGTTGCATGGTCCCTGGTACACAAAAAGCATTCAGTAAATGTTAGCGCTTGTTATGACCATCATTGATTTTTAAGCAAGTTGACCAGAATTTCCAAATGAATCTTCAGAATCACAACCATGTCCCTATTTCCCCAGCACTGCTCAGAATGTTCGAGGAACTTCTCTTTCAAAATAGCCTTCCAACCCTGCATCTTGTCCAACTGACCAGGCATTTATTGCTGTGTACCACGAAGTGCGTTCAGTACTTTAGAATACGCTCAGTGTCGGCAAATTTTCTTACCCAGGAATGGATTTGACTTGTGGAAAGTGATCCAAAATTCAGCCTACCAAACACTGGTCATTAGGCCGGCAGAAATCCTTCTGGACCCACAGTAGTTGAGACCACAGAATGGCAAGTCATCTTCACTGGACACCTTCTTAGTTGGTTGGCCCAGAGTATAGTACCCAGAGAAGTGCCAAGTATTTTCCGGAGATGGGTGGCACTTCCCAGAGGTTTCCCTTGAAAGGCACGTGCCTTTGTGTCGGAGCATCCTGTTGGCTTGTCTTCAAGCAGAGCCTTGTGCTCAGGTCGCCGTAGAGGGTACAGGCCCGTCCTTGTGTCCACCACCAGCCAGGACAGGGAAGCTTGTGAAGATCTGTCCCCCAGGGCTGCAGGAGGATGTTGGGCCTAGAGCCAGACACACACGGGGGACGGCAACTGCTGTGTGATTGCCCCAAGTTTCTCACAGGTGCAGCCATTAGAGTCCCCGTCTCGGGTACAGCGCCCAGATTTCTCTGACTTGTCCATTACCAAACTGGTCAGCTGTGGAATTAATCCTCAGCACGGTCACCATTTGTACCCCAGAACCACAGGGCTTGTGTTCCATCACTGCCCCTTGGCGTGTATCTTCATTTCTTAGAGGAAACTGGTAAGCAGACACTGAGGAGGTGGGAGTGCAGAAAGGCTCGTCCAGAACAGAAGGCCGTAGCCAAGCCACTGAGCTCGGGACTGGCTTGCAGATGGACCGACACCCTATCACCAAAACCTGTTTGAGCAGTAGGGTGCCTGGGTCCCACCCTCCAGGCCCCAGAGAGCAGCAGACCCCAGAGAGTCCCAGGCATCCAGCCAGCGGTGTGGACAGTAGCCAGGCCATGGCTCTGAGCCTGATTTTGTCGTTTGTTCAATGAGAATACTGATGCCAGCTTTGCAAACTGGGTGCTGAGGACTTAGCGGAAAGTCAGCGAGAGCTCCTAAGAGCTCAGGAAGCTCTGTGTCTGGGTGGTGGTTCGGAAGATGGGACCAGAGCGGGGGGCTGGGGCGGTGGCCAGGCCAGCTGCCTCCTTGTGTCTTCTTCTGACCCCTGTGCCGGAGAGCGCTGAGCTGTGCCCAGGAAGCCAGGGAGGCCAGGATGCCCCTGCCTATCTGAGGCCTTACTGCAGACACCCGCCGCCGGTGGAGGCCGGCCCATTCTGGGCGAGCCAGGTACCCTAAAGTATGAGAGGGGCAGGAAGATACCTCTTATTTGTGAATGTGAGAGACCGTGCATTCTGCCTCTGTACGTGGCTTTAGTAACTCCACTGTTGGCTGCAAAACCATCACAGCCTCGTAGGTAGGGTGGGCAGGACCCGCTGGGTTGGAGTCTCACCTGTGTGTCTGTGATCTGAGCTCTCAGCAGTGCCTGGGTCCCAGAGGTTCACACCCACAAGAGGCCACGGGGCCAGGTTCTCAGCTGGGAAAGAGTTCTTCTGGGTTAGCCCTTGAGGAGCAGGTAACATTGGACCGTGGAGTGGCCTGTGCATGGCTCTCAGTGGGAGCCTCCTCTTGCCTCTGAAACAGCCACTGTCTGCCCAGGCATCTTCTCCAACTTGCCCTGTTTGCAGGGTCACTTCCCCTACTTGAAATGTCCCCCTTCTCCCAGCCAGGAAACTGCTGCCTGCCCGTGGGGACCCAGGCCCCTCTCAGTACTGCTCTGTGTCTCTCACCATCTCCTTGCCTGGGGGGATGACATTGGTGCACACCATCCCATGCCACAGGATTTTGCAGACCGTTCCATAATACATTAGAAATAAAGGCTGGCGTGGGGCTCGGTGCCCCGCAGCCCCTCTCTCCAGCTGGGAGCGGCCCTGCGTTCTCTAGACGGAGCTCCTCCCGTAGTCCTGACCCGTCCGCACAGGGCAGACTTCAGTTAGCGGAGCTGTGTCCATGTGCTGGTGGCCTCGTGCTGTCCTGACCCAGGTTCTGAGTCCACGGCATATTTTCACACACGTGGAGTGTCACAGCACCATCCACCGTCGGAGCACATGCCCGTGCACCTGCGCTCATCTGACCTCCGCAGACGCGTATGTTTAATTCATGCAGTTTGACTTGGTAGGGCACAGGTACATGGAAATGCTGTATGGATTCCTGAAGCTTTGGAGTGACCGCCTGTAAACTTCCCTTTGCTTTTCCTCTGTTATCTGTGGGTCCGTGAAGCCTATGGCTAGCATGTTGAAGTAAATCACATCACTGCCACTCAGCAATGTTCTATCTCATAGCTCCCGTGTAATATGTATGTGATAGAGCGTGTGGAAGGAGAAGACTAATTATTGACACGTTTGCTACGGCAGTCACTCCCAACGTCCGAAAAAGCTGCAGCTGCTGGGAATGAGTTTGGAGTTCTAGAAGGCCGTCTTCAGTGGACTCATTTGTATTTATAAAGGCCCCTCAGTATGTATTGGCCCCAGGCCTGCTTAGCAGTGGGGTGACCCCTGGCCCCAGGCCTGCTTAGCAGTGGGGTGACCTGCTCTAGCCCCTCGGGAGGCACAGAGCTGAGCTACTGGAGCTCTGACCACAGGAAACTGAGGCAGGCCCGCTGGTGCCCTCGCCCTGCCAGACGCTGCCCAGCGCCCTGCCTACAAGCTGGTGAGAAAGCCTGCTGAGCCCTGCCACCCTGGCACCTGCCACCCTGGCCCGCAGCAGCTGTTCTTCGCAAGCACGTCTGTGCGGCTGCAGGGGTCCCATCAGGCTCAGGACTTAGGTCAGGACTGTGCACTTCAACAGAACCACGTCCCCGGCCACGTGCATAGGTGGATCAGCTTCCTCTTGGCCTTGACCTTCTCTGCTAATTGTAGGAACACCTGAGTTGGGCTTGGCAAGTTGAGGTAGATGCCCAGGTAGTCCGTTCTAGTTCCTGGTTGCTCATATGGAAACAGTGCTGTTCTGTCTCCCGTGGAAAAGGTGTCTTCCCTGAGCACAGGGGCCAACCCCAAATGATTACAGGGAAGACCAGGCCCCCTGCTTACACCTACCCACCCTTTATTCATCCAGTAGATGCCCACTAGATGCCTACTCTGGGTCAGCCCCAGCACTGGACTATTGACCCATAAGGCAGGTCCTTGCTCTCAGTGAGCTGGGTCAAATAGAAGGGACCCCCATGGTGACTGTACTGAGAGCACTGGGGGGTAGAGGGGGCCTTGCAGAGGAGAATAGTTTGCAGGGGATATGACCTAGGCTCCATTTTAAGTGGGTATCTTGAACTTCAGGGAGATTGATTAAAGAAAAGGTGTTTTAGAAGAATATTTCCCTCTATGTTTTTCAACTTATTTTTTAAATTAACCAATGGTAGAATTGACTTTTTGTGGTATAGGTGCTATGAACTGTAATACATGTATGGATTTCTGTAACTGCCACCATAGTTAGGACTCGGGTTGCGTCCTCCTAAAAACTCCCTCCTGCTTCCCCTTTTTTGTTACAGCTGCCCCCCACCCCAAATCTCTGCTGACTCTTAGCAACCACTGATCTGTTCTCCATCCCCATGAGAATATCACTAGATGGACTCACTATTTAACCTTTGGAGTCTGCCTTCTGTCATTCAGCTTAATGCCTTTGAGATCCATCCAAATTGTTGTATGTACCTACGGTTTATGCCTTTTAATTGTCATATTCCACGGTGTAGATATGCCCTTGTTTGTTTATATAATTTTTATGATAGCCATTCTAACATATATGTAATGCCATCTCATTGTATGGTTTTAATTGGCACTTCCCAGTTAGGTTGAACATTTATTGATGTGCTCATTTACCATTCATCTGACCTCCTTGATGAGCTGTCAGTTCAAGTCTTTTGCCCATTTTTTAATTAGGTGGTTTGTTTTATTACTGTTGAATTTAGAGAGTTGTTTATATATTATTGTTTTAAGTTCTTTGTTGGGTATGTTATTTCCAAATATTTTCTCCCAGTCTGTATCTTGTGTTACATTCTGTTAACACTGATTTGCACACACCATTTTTTTTTTTTTCATTTCGATGAAGTCCAATTTATTTTTTTAATTTATGGATTGTGCTTTTGATGACATGTCTAAGAACTGTTTGCCTAATTCTAGGTCACAAAGATTTTCTCCTATATTTTCTTTTAAAATTTTTTCAGTTTAATCTATTTTGAATTAATTTTTATAAGGTATAAGATTTACATCAGGATTCATTGTATTGCATGCGGATATCCAGTTTTCCAACACCACTTTTTGAGAATATCCTTTTTTCATTGAAATGCTTTTGTACCTTGGTCATTTGGACATATTTGTGTGGGACTCTTGGAAATCTCTATTAGGTTCCATCAATTTATGTGTTTATTCCCTTACAAGTTTCACATTATCTTGGTTACAGCATAGTAAGTCTTAAAAACCTGCTAGTGTAATTTCTCCAACTTTTTTTTCTTTTCTTTATCAAAATATTTTGACTATTCAAGTTCCTCTGCCTTTCCATGTAAGTTTTAGAATCAGTTTGTCCGTATCTACAATAAATTCCCCTGGGATTTTGACTGGAATGGAAATTTATAGATCCGTTTGTAGAGAACTGAAATTTTTATATTGAGACTTCCTATCCATGAGCATGGTATTTTTCTCAAATTATTTAGGTATTCTTTGATTTCTTTTAACAGGATATTGTCATTTTCAGCATAAGAATCTTGTATGTAATTTTAGATTCACATCTAAATATTTTTGGCTGGAGCTATTATCAGTAACCTAGAACTGTGATTTTGCTGTGTTGACTTTGTATCTAGTGACCTAGCTAAACTCATTCTAAGAATTTTTTTTTTTTTTTTTTGGTAGATTCCTGGGTATTTTACCATAGACAATCATGTTGTCTATAAATAGGGAGAGTTTTCTTTTTTCCAAAATGTATGACTTTTATTTATTTTTCTTGCTTTATTGCTGTGGCTAGAACTTCCACTATAATGTTGAATAGTAGTGGGCATCCTTGCTTTTTTCTTAATCCTGAGGGGAAAGCATTCAGTTTTTCACCATTATGATGTTAGCTCTAGGTTTTGGTTTTGGTTTTTTTGTTTTGTTTGTTTTTGTTTCTGTCAATACCTTTATCAGGTTGAGGACATTACTGAGAGCTTTTATCATGAATGGATGTTGAATTTTGTTAACATTTTATTTTTGCCTCAATTGACAAAAGTACTGTTTTTCTTCATTAGGCTATTTATATCATGGATCATATTAGTTCATTTTTAATATACTTCATTTTTGGAGCAGTTTTAGATTTTCAGAAAAGAAATTGAGAATAAAACAGGCTCCCACCTTCCACCAGCCATTTAGTTAATTGTTCAAGTCCAGTATACCATATAGCAGTATGAAAATCTTGTACCCCCATGGGAAACAACTTTATCAAGTAGAGTGTATATATGAAATTCTTTTTGCCTTTAGTCTTACAGACTCTCTTCATTTCCATACTTACTTGGGTCACCACTTTCCCTCCCACCAACTTTAGTGGGTTGTTCTTATGTTCATAAGTTGTAATATGCTTAGATTCTCTTGTCACAGTCTGCACTCATTCCTGGGATCCTCCAATTGATTTTTTGTGTGTTGGTGTTAATTTGCACATATTGCATATAAGGTTTTTCTGTGTCTGTTGCTTTTCCTTTTCCAAAATGTCACATAGTCATACAGTATGTAGCTTTTTCAGACTTGTTTCCTTCACTTAGCAATGTACATTAAGATAACTCCATGTCATTTGGGGGCTTGATAGTTCACTCTTTGTATGACTGGATAATATTCCATTATATGGATATTCCATAGTTTACCCATTTACCCAGTTTACCCAGGACATCTTAGTTGCTTCCAGTTTTTACCAATAAGTTAATAAAGCTGCTGTAAACATTCATATGCAGGTTTTTGTGTGGTCATAGGTTTTCAGATAAGTTGGTAGATATTCAGGAGTGCAATTACTGGTTCATCTCATAAGCTTCTGTTTAGCTTTGTAAGAAACTGCCAAATTTTCTCCAAAATAGCTGTACCATTTTGCATTTTCATCAGCAGTGAATGAATATCCCTATCACTTCACTTCACATCCTCATTAGCAATCAGTACTGTCAAAATTGGGGGTTTGTTTGTGAGGCCATTCTAATAGGTGTATAATTATATCTCACTGTTTTAATTTGTATTCCCTGATGACCAATACTTTTAAAAATCTCTTCATATGCTTATTTGTATCTGTATATCTTCTTCGGTGAGATATTCTTTTGCCATTTTATAATTGGGTTGTTTATTTTCTTATTGTTGAGTTCTTAAGAATTCTTTGTATAGTTTGGTTCCAAGTCCTTTATCAAATATGTGTTTTGCACATATGTTCTTTCAACCTGTGGCTTTTCTTCTCAATATCTTAACAGCATTTTTCACAGAGGAGAAAATAATTTTAATAAGGTCCAACTGTTTTTCTTTCATGGATCATACTGTGTCTAAAAACTTTCCCCCAAAACCCATAATCACCTAGATTTTTCTACTGTATTATCTTCTGAAAGTTTTATAATTTTGCCTTTTAGATTTAAGCCTATGATCCATTTTTAGTTTTTGTGAAAGATGCCTGGTCTGTATCTAGATTCTTTTTTTTTTTTTTTTTTTCTTTTTTTTTTGCATATGGCTGTCCAGTTGTTCCAGAACCATTTGTTGGAAATACTGTCATTTTTCCATTGAATTGCCTTTGCTTCTGTATTTGGGTGGATCTGTTTCTATTCTGTTCCATTAATTTATGTATCTATTCTTTCATTAATACACCCTGTCTTGATTACTGTAGCTTTATATATAGGCTCATTTTTCAAATATTGAATCAGCTTTACATTTCTCAGACAAACTCCATTTAATGTTGCTAATTCTTTTTTTTTTTAAGTTTTTTTTTATTTATTCATTCAAGATACAGAGATAGAGAGAGAATATGAGCAGGGGGAGAAGTAGAGGGAAGGGGAGAAGCAGGCCCCCCGCTGAGCAGGGAGCCCGATGCGGGGCTCAATCCCAGGACCCTGGGATCATGTCCTGAGCCGAAGGCAGACGCTTAACCATCTGAGCCACCCAGGTGCCCCGCTGTCTAATTCTTTTTATATATTGCTGAATTTGATTTGCCAGTACTTTGTTGAGAATTTTTGCATATATGTTAATGAGAAATATTAATCTGCACTTTTCTGGATTTTGACTTTTTCAGGTTTTCTGGTTTTCCATTCTTATAAAATGCCTTAGGAAGTATTCCCTTCTCTTCTGTTTTCTATAAAAGATTATCCTGAGTTGATGTATTTCTTCTTTAAGTGTTTGATAGAATTTACTGGTGAAATTATCTGGCCCTAGTGATTTCAGAAGATTTTAAACTCTTGAGTTCAAGTTCTTTGATACTTATAGGACCGTTCCAGTTATCTGCATCATCTTGGATGTGATTTGGTAGTTTGTAGGTGTTGATACATTGGTCTATTCTATCTGTGCTGTTGAATATTGTGCATAGAGGTATTTGTAGGTATACTTCATTCTCCAGTTAATGTCTGTGAAGTCAGTCGTGACATCTGCTCTTTTAGGTCTAATGTTGATACCTTGTTTGTTCTCTTTTTATATCACTTGGTAAAGGTTTATCAATTTTATTGATCTTTTCAAAGAAGCCAGTTTTGTTTTCATGTATTTTACGCTATCATTTTTCTTATTTCAATTTCATTGTTTTCTGCTATTTCCTTTATTTCCTTCTTTGGGTGTTTGTTTTTTTGTTTGTTGTTGTTTGCTCTTGTTTAAATTGGAAGCTTAGATTATTAATCTGAGACCTATATATATGCATAAGGGGTGCTTGGGTGGCACAGTTGGTTAAGCTTCCGACTCTTGGTTTTGGTTCAGGTCATGATCTCAGGGTCCTGGGATCGAGCCCTACATTTGGCTCCATGCTCTGCACAAGTCTGCTTGAGATTCTCTCTCCCTCTCCCTCTGCCCCTCCCGCTTGTGCACACACATGTGCGATCTCTCTCTCTCCCTCAAATAAATAAATAAATCTTTAAAAGAATAAAAAAATAAATAAAATATGAATTTAATGTTACATATTTCCCTCTGTTGCTTCAGCTGTATCCTATGAATTGCAATATGCTGCACTTTCAGTTTCATTCAATTCAATGTATTGTGTTGTGGTTTTTGGGTTTTTTTTTTTTTTTTTTTTTGCCTTATTTTTAGGGCCTGTGGGTGGCACAGTGGGTTAAACGTCCAACTCTTGATTCTGGCTCAGGTCATGATCTCAGGGTCACGAGACTGAGCCCTGCATTGGGCTCCAGGCTCAGCAGGGAGATTCTCTCTCAGCTTGAGATTCTCTCTGCCTTTCCCCACTGTGAACGCACATACTCTCTCTCTCTCTCAAAAAATCTTTAAAAATAAATAAGTAAAAAAATAAAAGTGCCTTATTTTCTGTCCAAACGTTTCGAGGTTTCCAGTTATCTTTCTGTTCTTAATATCTAGTCTAATTCCATTCTGATCAGAGACTATGACTTGAATGAATTCAATTATCTTAAATTTGTTAAAGTTTGTTTTATGACCCAGAATATGGTATATCTTGGTCAGTTTTTTGTGTACATTTGAAAAGAAGATATGTTCTGTTGTTATTGGGTAGAGTGTTGTGTAAATGTCAATTGAAACCAGTTGGTTGATGGTGTTTTTCATTTCTGTATCCTTGATTTTCTGTCAACTACTTCTGTTAGAGAGAAGTGAAATCTCCACATATGTTTGTGGGTTGGTCAGATTCTCCTTTCACTTTTGTCAGTTTTTGCTTTATGTATTTGAAATTCTCTTAGGTGCATAAATGTTCTGGGTTGCCATGTCATCTTTGTGAGCTGTCCCTTTTGTCACTATGTAATTGTGGTAAAAATTCATTTACCCCTAGAAATTGTTTGTGCTCTTAAATCTACTTTGATAATTACTTTTCTTAGATTACTATTTACATGGTATATTTTTTCTATCCTTTTAGTTTTAAGCCATCTGTATCTATTCTTTGAAGTGAATTTCTTATAGGCAGCACATACTTGGGTTATTTTTTTCAATCCATCTGGCACTCTGTTACCTTATTGGTAAAGAAAGACCATTTACATTTAACGTAATTAGTAATATGATAGAATTTCTATCCAAATGTAACATTTATTTCATTTGTTTTCTTATTTTTTTATATTATTATTACATAATTGTTTTCTGTCTTGTTTTTTCATTTCTCTTTCCCCTTCCCTTCTTTGGGCTTTAACTTTTTTTGTTTTTTTTTTAGCATTTTAGTTTATCTGTTAGGTTTTTGACTCTATTATCTGTTTATAGGGATTACAATACTTACATACTTACCTTTCACAGTCTAATTGGAATTTGTATTGACCACCTTACCACATACAGATCCTTGGGCTCTCTTGTTTTTTGTTACAGTGTCTTATGTTTTGCACTTATATACATTGAAAATCTTATAATGTTAATGATTTTACTTTCAATCATCAAATATATTTTAAAGAACTCAACAGAAGAACAGTCTGTGATATTTAGCCAGAAAGTTACCATTGCTTTTGTTCTGCCTTTACTGCTGCCCCCTCCAGTCTCACGTCCCTTCTTGCTAAGGAGCTTCCTTCAGCAATTCTAGCTCCTGTCCGCTGGCAGTGTGTGATCTTTGTTTCTATCTGAACATGTCTTTATTTTAGCCTTATTTCTGAAGAATTTTTGGTGTTTTGTTTTTTTTTTTTAAACAATTTCCCTTCCGAATTTTGGTGGTGTTTTTTAAGATTTCATTTTTTTATTTGAGAGGATGCAAGAGAGCACAAGCAGGGGGAGGGGTAGAGGGAGAAGCAGGCTCCCCGCCAAGCAGAGAGCCCAATGCAGGACTCAATCCCAGGACCCCAGGATCATGACCTGAGCTGAAGGCAGACGCTTAACTGACTGAGTCACCCAGGCGCCCCATGAAGAGTTTTTTGTGTGTTTTTTTTTAACTGGATATAGAATTCTGAGTTTCTTTCAGCACTTTAAAATTGCTATTTTACCTCCTTCTGACCTCCGTGGTTCTGATGAGAATTCTACAGTCATTCAAATCCATGTTCCTCTATTAATAACATTTTTCTGGTTGGTTTTGAGATTTTTTTTTTTGTCTTTAGATTTCACCAGCTTCATCAGGATATGTCTGGGAGTAGATTTCTCTGGGTGTGTCCTGTTTGTGGTTTACTAGGCTTCTTAAAGCTATCCTTGTATATCTTCTGCCAGATTGGAAAAGTTCTAGCTATAATTGGTTTCAAATTGTTTTGTACACTATACTCTTGTTCCTTTTCTTGTGGAACTCCAATAACACGATTATTAAACCTTTGGCTTTGTCCTACATGTCCCCAAGGTACTTTCTGGGTTTTTGTTGTTTGCTTTTAACATGTTTTTCTCTGTTTTTCAGATCGGATAACTTCTGTTGACTTCAGTTCATTGACTCTTTCCTCTGGCATCTCCATTCTGCTATTGAGACCATGCAGTTTTTACATTTCCTATTTTTCTGAACTAAATTTCCATTTGATTCTTAACTTGTATTTCTTTGAAACTTTGCATCTTCTCATTTGTTTCAAGGGTATTTTCCCTTCTTGCAGCATTTTTACTATAGATCCTTTAACGTTATCAGACAATGTATGTGAAATTATCACATCATGCACTTTCAATATCTTACAATTGTATTTGTCAGTTAATCCTCAAAACACGAGGGAGAAAATGTTGTCAGTTGGTTCCAACTCCTGTGTCATCTCGGCCTTGATGTTTGTTGATTATCTTTCCTAAGACGAGTGGAGGTTTTTCTGATTCTTTGCTCTGTTTGCGAAGTCATTTTGGATTGTATCCTGATCACTTTGACTATCATGGGCTGAGTCTCGTGGGAGTCCAGTGTATAGCAGCACTACTTTTGCTGAGGAGGCGCTCAGCCTGGAGGATGGATTCGGCTCCTGAGTTCTGACCAGGCTTCTGCAGGTTGTGGTTTCCGTGTCCACGTCCTTTTTAAGTCTGCCGACCTGTGAGTCCGTCAGTGGCCAGTCTGGACCCTTCCCTCAGTTCTCCAAGTCTTTGATTCAGGGTCAGATCCACACGTGCACAGGTCAGGGCTGAGGCCAGGGATTTACAAACAACTTATCAGTGTGCTTTCCCAAGCTCCTCCCTGTCCACAGTCTTCCTGCTATTTTCTAGCTCTCAGAGATCCCGTTTGGTCCCCAGTCGTGATTTGACCTTACTTACCCCACTCTGCCACACACTTCCTAGGACTGCACCTCCATATGGAGCTGAGCACTGAGAAGACAAAGGAGAAAAGCAGTAGGGGCCTGCCCACCTGTGGGGCCCCAGCTCCTCCCAGCAGAAAGGACCATAAGCCTCAGGATTGCTTGGGGGCTGTGGTGCAAGAGTTCAGAGATAATACCAGAAAGTGGGCGATTCCTCCACTCTGAGCATCGGGACACCCTTCTCCCTCCTCAAGGTGGATGAGAGCTCCTGGGTGCTCTGTGTGCACCGGCGGCTCCTTCGGGGTTCAGGCCGCAGTAAGTCTGGGCTGGGCAGAACACAGGTGAGATGGTACACTCAGGCATCATTTCAGTGTTTCCTCAGATTCCTGTCCTCTTCCCCAGTCTGCCTGCTCCTGTTTACTTTCCACAGCCCTCTGCATTCTGCCCAGATTCTGGAAAGGCCACCCACAGAAAACCTGGTGGACATGCTCCCTGTTCCCTCTCATTCTCCTGTGCTCCCTCCCAGGCTCGTTCCTGGGCTGTCGGTCCTGGCTTTGCAAGTGGCCAGGCAGCATCAGGTCACGTCAGCTCTGTTTGTGCTTCAGATGCATCTTATCAAAACTCTCCCTAGATCCCCTGGGTCAGAGAACTGGCTTCACACCCCCAGGTTGTCTGGGACTCTAGGGGCCAGCCTGGGCACTCCCTCTATGCCAGGGGCAACAGAAGGCACGTCCTGGAAGTGAAAAGCCCTTAGAAACTTGAAAACTTATCAGATAGTTATGGTTTGTGCCATGGATACCCGGCCATTGGATGCCACGGCAAGGGAATCCTGCAGGAGCTTGGGCTCCACTCTCTGCCCACAGAGACGTGGCAAATCGATTTCACAGACCCTTGCAGGCAGCGCCCTGCCCAGCCCCAGGAGAGCTACTGCGACGCTCTGCTGGCAGGGCCCAGGGGGCAGCCAGCCTTGTGTGGGCGCCAGGCACACCTGTGCGTGTGCACCTGCATGTGCCTCCTGGCTGTAGCCCGGTGGTGCAAAGCCCCGAAGCCCCAGGGCAGCTGAAAGACGACCCTCTGGCAGAAACTGCACCCTACAACAAAGGTCACCTTGAAAGAATGATTCTGCCCCCAAGAATTCGAAAGCCTGGTGCTCTCCCTCACTGGAGAAGAGGTAGCTGAGTCTCAGCCTTGGTTTTAAAGAGAACCGGTCTCTGGGCCCAGCCCTGCCGCTAACCAGCTGTGCTCAAGCTTGGCAGTGTGCCATGGGGTGCAGGACATGTCTGTCCCTGGAGCTCTCATGACGGTGTTTGTCACCAGGGAGGAGGCAGAGGCCCAGGGGAAGGAAGACCCTGGCCCCTGGTCAGTCCGTCCCAGCCACAGTGTGGAGTTGGTATCTGCCTACCTATTTTGGCACCCTTATCAGAGCCACACTTGGCTGAGTCAGTCTGGGTGCACCAGAGAAGGCTCCCCGATCTCGACTCCCACAAGTGGCGTGAGAAGAGCTCACATAAAACCCCGGTGTCCACGACGTAGAATGACGTCCTCCATGGCCAGTGTTGGAAAACCACCTCATCAGCCCCTGGGTGGCTGATGAACTACAGTCCACCTAGAGAGGGAGTAGAAAGCAGTCTTGGTCGGGTTGGGTGTTCATGGTGGGCACGTGCAAGTGGCCACCACACGGAAATGAAAATGGCTATGTCCTTAAGGTAAGGGAGCTCTGAGCAGCCACTCGGCCTCCAGCAGGGCCGACCTTGGCCCCACCACATGACACGGCCCAGCTGGCCATCCTGGGAGGCCAGGAGAGGCAGGAGAAAGGATGGGGAGGAGGAGGAGAGGGTGAATGTGGCGGGCAGAGGCCGCTCCACACGGCTCTGGGGTCACTCCCTGGGGAAGGCCGTAAATGGGAGAGAGAAGCCTCATCATCTGATGGCTGCCCTTTGGGCCATCTGAAATGCTGGTCCAGGGCTACGGACTTATGTGGACACCTCAACCTCCAGGAAATCTATTTTCCACATCCACGTATGTTAATTTTTATGAGCAGCTTTTACTACGTTTTAGAATGATCTTTAACAACTGAAAGTACCAGCCCCTCCTCAAAAGGAGAGCAGTTTCATCCTCTGATTTTGCACAGGTTAGGGTTAAAGGCACTGTCGCTGAGAGCTGCTCAAACTAATTAATGCATTTGCTCCCTACAGGGTGAAATTGAGTTTTCAGATACATTTATAAAACGATGTGCTTGAGTGCTAAATATTGCGTTCTTGAAGCTATTTTTCCTAATACGTTGCATGGTATGTACAAGGTGAGAAATTATTTCCCATGAAAAATTGACAGCGAAGCTGCAAATGTTTGATAAACTCCGTGCTCATACACAGACACACGAATGTTTTATTATACGACACGTTGATGTCTGGGAAGGGAGGCGCTGGTGGCGTGGCCCGGGCTCCCGGTGCAGGTCGGGGCTGGCGCGGGAGCATCTGCCTCAGGGGGGCTCACGCAGACACCTCTCACCCTAGTCCTCCAGGTCCGGTGCAGTTCCCGGCTCTTCTCCTGGAAATCCTGGCGGCGTCCCAGAGAACAAACACGGACGACTTCGCGCTCTCCCAGGAAGGCAGGCGACGGGCCTCTGCGCCGGGCATGGTCTCCCTCCTGGCTGCTTGTCTAAGACCGACGCCCCGAAATCGCTTCCTCCCCACGTCATCACCAGGCCGCCAGCCGGGCTTCTCTTTTTTTGTTCTTCTTTTTGTGTTTTTGTGTTTTTGTTTGTTTTTAAGTGAGGCGTAACAACAACAGCAACAATGATAATGATGAACAGTTTGATTCCAAAACCTGTTCTGAAGAAATCACAGTAAACAGAGTGTGTTTGCCTAAGGAAACCCTCCGAGCAATCACCCAGTAACACAACTGCATGTGCTAATGAACCCAAAGCTGTTAATGTGGTTTCTTCAGTTAAATTGATTCATGAATTTTGAAGAGAACATTATCTAATGAATTTTCTTTGAATAGAAAGCAATTAAAAGGACAAATCAGTCTGATTAACCCCAAAGTCACCCTCCTGCCACAAATGGTGTACAGTTTGAAATTATATCATAAAAAACTAGAGCACATTTGCTATCTTTTTGCCCTCTACTAATCCATGTAAATTAATGAACAACAAAGTTAATTTCTTTGATGACCCTGTTCTAGTATCACCTGGATTATGCTGATGTTTAATTTGCTTAATGTTATAATAAAGACTAAACAGATTTTTTTTTTCCAGTGAAGTGATTATCATTCCGTTCAGTTAAGAAGTGATTTTTATTATTTAACACGCATGTAAGGGTGTGTTTCCTTTAAGAACCAAATCGCACTTTGCCGGCTTGGCACCGAGTGTAATTAGTCCCGTTACGGACGCACTCCGGCACGCCGCCGCTGCTCGTGGAAGCCTTCCCTTTGTTGTCGCCACCGAGAACTCCCGCCCCCGGAGGGCTCGGTGCCCCCACCGTGGGGGATGCCGCTCCCTGTCCAGTGCTCCTGGACCCTGTGTTCCCGTTGGAAAGACAATAGGTATCAATTCACACCAGCCTCCTTCACAGCCTGGGAAGCTGCTCTAAAACCTGGAGGCTGAGGGAGAGAACGTCCTTGTGCATTCGCCTGTTCATTCCTGCAGCGGGATGAAGAGCAAATGCAATTTGATGTGGTTAGTCAATTAAAATGGGAATAAAGTTATTTTATTTTTGCTGCCCTGTTCATTACAGATGCCTGTAGCCAAGGTCACCACCAGCCCCGTGGACCGTGGTGTTTGGCATTCTGAGCCTGATCGCTGCTGGATGTGGGCAGCTAGCATTAAGTCATAGCCCAGCCCGGGGCTTCTTGTCCCTTCTGTGTCCCAGCTGAAGTTGGACATTAACCAGTGGCGTAAAAGGTTCTGAAGTCAGTAGGCAAGCAGGGCCTTCTGTGCTTAGTAATTGAGCTGCTTGTGAATCGGCCCACGCAGGTCCTGGAAGAGAGAGCATCACACGGTCCCACGTGGAACCGGGGGAAGATGGGAGGAAGTTGCAGCTCTGGGTGCACAGCTGTGGGGTGCCCGCAAAGGGGCCAGCCCGCGCAGTGCCGGGGACATGCCGATGGGACCATGCATGAAGGCCGTGCTTTAATTGAGGGTAACACCTCTGTTTCTGTGGTGTGTTTTCTGTTTCAGGACTGGCAGCTCTTTACATCAGACCTGTGGGAGCCCTTTGTCCACATAACGTCATTCTGTGTTCTGCCTTTCAGATTCATTCACCGCACAGGTGTTGTGGAAGCTGCTGGAGGCTGTGAAATTTGGAGACACGGTTTCGTACCAGCAACTCGCAGCCCTGGCAGGCAACCCCAGAGCAGCGCAGGCAGTGGGCGGAGC
Organism: Halichoerus grypus; assembly: GCF_964656455.1. NCBI lineage: Eukaryota > Metazoa > Chordata > Mammalia > Carnivora > Phocidae > Halichoerus > Halichoerus grypus. Next base: position 3,150,632 of record NC_135718.1, on the reverse strand, counting down.
GATGAGGAGCAATCCCGTAAGTTGCGGTCAGCATGATGTCAGCTTGGCCGCAGTTGGTGGGTGGGCCTGGGCGCTGCGCTCAGGGGCCGCGTGAGGTAAGCGTGTCCCCCAGGCAGCCGGAGCCACGCTGGGTGGGAAGGAGAGGAAGGGCTTGTGATGGCCCCCCCAACCAAAGAGGCTTGGGGGTCACTGGTAGGTCTGTGCCCCTGCCCCCCGTCTTTGGTGAGGGTGATCAGGAAGTTTTCGCACAAAAGCACCCCCCGCATGCATGTTGGAACCACAGGAGCCCCTTGTCAGAGGCAGCACCAAGGAGGACAAAGCCTGGAGGAAGTGTCGAGTGGACATTCGTTCGTCCAGTAACCGGGTGCACAGGCTTCCTCGCGGGTGCAGACATGCGTCTAGGGGCCAGGCCTACAGCCGGAAACAGGACAGACAGGCTGACGGTGTGGAGCGTCGTTCAGGAGACAGCTCCCGGGGCGCCTGACCCCCAGGGGGGCTGGAGACCTGACAGCAGGGCCTGCGCCTTGGGAACCCGGGTGATTCGCCGCATTTGGGCATGTCTTCCCGGGGGTGGCTCCGTCTCCAAGCCCTTTTGTGTCCTTGTCCCTCCTGTGCATCTGTGGCCGGATTTTGCTGAAAGGGAGATTCACTCGAGGCAAAGCCTGACTCTCCAGAGGAAGGGCCTGTGTGGGGTGGCCGCGTGCCTGTAGTCCCCAGGAGGACAGAGGACACACCTACGCCTGGACGGCAGGCCGTCCTGTCTCAGCACGTCCATGTGAGTGGGGGAAGAGGCCGTGGCATGGGGGTCCCAGCTGGGACACAGAAGGGACAAGAAGCCCCGTCCACAGAGCAGCCAGGTTCACTGGGGGACCCCGCACAACCGAGTGAGACCCAGAATATTCCTATTGCTGTTAGCCCTGCCAGTGCCCGGCCGGGGCTGCTAGCGCCTCCGTAACGATTTCCCCTGGAGCCGTGGGAGAGTCTCTGATGTGATGGAAGCGTGCCATCCTATCAGGAGGAGGAAATAGAACCATCACATCCTGGGATAGGAAATTACTAGATCAGATAGACCTCACTTTTTTTAAAATTGCTGTAGCTTTGCTGTATGTTTTCATCCCTGTTCACCGGGGAGAGGCAGCGATCGTGCCCCCCCACCAGATGCTGCTTGGTCCCGGCTGCCTGAGGGCAGAGCCCCAGTGTTTACAAGACTGCCTTGTTTTTGTCTAAGAAGCGACCCCTGCAGGTGCGTAGTGGATCTCATGTCTTGTCCGTCTAATCTGGAGAGTTCTCTGCCGTATCGATACCCCAGACAGTCGGGAGCAGTGTGTGATACGGACAACCGGTCCTGCCCACCCCACGCCTCTCTGCGCCCCGAGTCCTCGGTGACGGTGGCTCGTGAGCCCGGCCACTGTTCTGTTTCACAGCAGTTCTGTTTTCAGCGCACTGTGGCCCGCCGTGTCCTCCGAGTAGTCCCCTCCACACGCTAAGGGCACAGGGCTTGCCGTGCATGCGGCGTGATTCTGAATCAGATCCTAGAGTGATTTTTTTACGTTTCCCGCTGAAGTGTGAACCGCTGCGTTCCTTGGGAGGGCCCTCATCTTCTCCCAGGTGTTGAGCACCTTCGCCCGGGATAGAACGACAGCTGGGACGCTGCGGGACGCGGCTGCATGTCACGCCTGTGAGAAGCGCGCTAGCGGCTAACAGGGCTCTGCCTGGCCATCTGCGTCCCGCGGTCGCCGTGTCCGGGGCAAATTCTCCCTCGGTCCCAGATCTTCGTCCCTCCTGCAGGCCAAGTGTCTACTCCTCGTGCCCTTTGTGGAGAGTGGCTCACTCTGCTCGCTCCCGGAGGTGAGATTCGGTTCCCACTGGTGCCCCTCCCCGCCCCCCCGCGTGGGGGCACACCTCCCGTTTGGTGCTCTGCAAACACGCGCTGCCGGGGGCGCACGGACGGCGGTGGCCCATCACCTGCCTCGCGTGCTGACAACAGTTCTTCACTCTGTGCCGTGGAGACGCCGTCACTGTTCAGCGATCACGCTCGTGGCAATATTCAGAAACATTTATTGTTCAGCAACCAGCACGACTCTCTCCTCCTGCTATTAATCTCTATGAATGTCTCTGTTCAAATATGGCCCCAGTCACGGAAATTTATAAAATCGGATCTCACAAGGCTTAAAACTCTAATGTCCGTAAAGTCCACGTATTGACATCCCTGTCTCGTGCCCAAGTGGAGAAGGGCCGTGAGGACACCAGGCGGGAGGACCGGGCAGGCTCCCGGCCCCGCTTCCCGGCGCCCTCCTGTGCCCACAGCCGCCAGGCTGGAGGCGAGCCCTCGGGGCCCGTCCGGGGGTCTCTCTGTCGCTGGGCGCTGCACACAACTCGTCCGGACCCCTCGGCCTGAGGTGGTGGCAGGGGCGCTGGCGGCTGCAGGCGCCTTCCGAGCTGCAGCTCGGCCTCCCGGGGAGCCCCGCAGACCCCCAGGGGCTCCCTTAAAGTTGATTTAACACCTCCTTGGTATGGACCGCGGAGCATCCAAGAGGCGACCCAGGAACCTGGAGGAGAAGGGGGCCCTGGCCGGGGCCTGGACCACGACCGACGTGGCCGTCCCACGTGGGTGCCCCCTTTCCTCGGCGCTGGCAGCAGGAGGCCCGGCCGCACAGCCCACGCCGCGCTCCAGCGCCGACCGAGCATCGTGGAGACGCACTCGTTGATAATCTCTCTCTGTTCGGGCTGAATAGAGCAATTGTGCATTTCAGGAAGGAGAGTGAAAAATGGGTTTGGAATGTGGCAAAGCACCACGAAGCGGGTTGTGGATTAATTCCTTAGGTGGCTTGCAGTGAACACGAGCATGTGCTGATTCACTTTACAGCATTTCCCGTGGGTGCGGGGTTCTCTTCCCCACCAGAGGAGGGGATGGCTGTCGCTGTGCGGGGGTCTGGTCCCATCCTCAGCACGTGATTTTTCCAACTTTTCCACAAAGAACTCGCTATAGCGCCCAGGTGAGCCGGTTTGGCAGCCTTCCGGAAGGTGCGCGCTCCCACCCACCACGGAGGAGGGTCCGTTTCCTGGTAGATCAGACGGAAGACGCCTCATGGGCGCCCCCCACAAAAGCACCCTTCCCTCCTCCTCAGACGGAATGTGCTAAATGCAGTTCAAAGGCAATCGATACATTGCACAGAGAGTTTCCCCACTTTTTTCTAAACAAACGCATTCCTGAGGAGTTAGTTTATTCACAGATTGCCATGAGCGTTAATGACCCCCCGAGTCTTGTTCTGCCAGTCACCCAGATGGCTGTTGATAAAGATTTAGCATCATGTTCTAAGTGTCAGGGCTGTCAGTGGGGCTGAACCATTTGACCAGAAGAAAAAAACGCACAGGGAACTATTGATTACAGCTTCTCCATGTCACTTGCTCACCAGGATTTAGGTATTGATGAGGCCGCGAGTGAAAACAAGCTCTCTCCCTTGTGGGCTACTACCACGAGAACAAAGGCGAAGTTGGGAAAAATATTCAGCCAGCTCCAGAATCAGAGGGATTCCGTTATTGATTGAAAGGCCCCTTCGTGTTATTTTTGTTGGAGACAAATCTATGGGTTTGGAAGTTTTATAGCATTTGAGAAAGGGTCTGTGTAAGTGATGGATTCACGTATTGGATGAATTAGATTTCACAGCATGAAGATTTCAATGCAGCTGTGATATTATGAGCTGCTTGGTTATTGATAAAAATTACATTTTATGCAGCATGGGGCTTTAAAGGAGAGGGTATAAGAGGGTACAGATCCTTTGAAATGTCCTTAGGGCTCCAATAAATTTTGGCAGCTTTCGTTATTTTAGTAGTCTGAATCTGCCACCAAAATTAACACAAACAGAAGCCGTGTTCCCCGTTTCTAGTAACAAAAACAGCACGTCTTCGGTGAGTCCCTGCTCCCCATCGCTGCGTGCACAAGGTGAAGCCTGGCCGGGGCGGTCAGCATCCCCGTCATTCCGCGACCACCGTGCTGTGGTCCGCGTGACACGCAGGGCTGGAGAGTTCCTGGGCCGCCTTTTGTAATTCCACAGCTCGGGGAGCAGGGCAGCAAAATCAAAGCACACTCGTGAAGTCTGCTCTTAGGTAGGAAAATTGAATTGGTGCCTAAATGTTTGGGAGCCTAACTTGAATTAAATCTCTCTCTCTTCATCAGTCAAAGCTTAAGTTGTGTATTATCTGATCATGTCCTCAGAGCAGTTACTAATGTGACTCTTGTTTTGCATCAAAACCCTCAATCAGAGTCAATATTCCATCCTGAAAATTGTCGGCTTCTCCTTCCAACATGATGGGGATTGCAAGCTGCTTGCGGGGCCGGGTAGTGGTGTCGCTCTCAGTCCGTGAAGTGGTGCTGGGAGGAAGCCACGTCTCCCCCCCCAACCCCCCCGACCCCGCTGCTCATCCTCAGACCACCCTGAGACTGCATGCGTTCCCATGGCAACCCAAACTTCTGGTCAGAATCGGGACGTGTGTGATGTGGGAGAAGTCAGGTTCCCACCACCGAAGCCAGATGACCTGCAGGGCTGGCCAGCACCCCAGGCCGTGCCCAGCGATCTGCCTCGGGCAGCCGGTGTCACGGCGAGAAGTGTGGGCACCGGGTCCTTCCTCCGCTGAGCTGGAATCCCCTCTTTGCCCCTACATTGCCGTGTGGACTTGGGCAAGCAATGGAATGTGCCCCGAGGCTGATCATGCCTGGCCTGCGGCTTGTCAGGGACGCGTGCTGGACCACACCAGCCGCAGAGCGTGCTATCCCCAGGGCCCTGTTGAGTGCTGCATCTGGGACGGGACTGGGGACCATGACATCTGCCCAGGGACAGGTGCAGCTCGGGGCCCACTGAGGGCACACGCCAGGCAGGTGGGTGGTTTGTGTGGCGAGCTGAGACAGACGATGGCCAGAGGACGGCCAGATACCACGAGAAGAGCCTCCAGGTATGTGTGCTCAGCCACTCTTCTAGAAACTCACCCAACTGGCGACTGGTCGCTTTGTCCAGCTCAGGTCTTTGGAGGTGGAGCTTGGGGGTGGGTGATGCGATCTTCTTTCTGTTGAGCTGCAGACCCAGTCGAGGGAGACCAAGAAGCCCTCACCCTCTGGGCCCCTGCGGGAGTGGCCGTTTTCTTCACAGGACCCTGGGGGCACGGCAGCCTTATGTGAGTGCACCCAGAGGGGCAGGACGGGGGCCGGACGCCGAGTGGTCCCTGGTACATCCTGTGTCCCAGGGTGGGGTCTGCTGAGGAGCTGTGCCCTTCTTCCTGCCCCAGCTCAGTCTCCGGAGCTGGGCCTGCTCCTGCAGTTGGTGCTCACTGGCAGTTCCGTTCTTGTGGAGCTGTGCTCTGCACGATGCTGAGAACTGTCACCCAGCACGTCCTGGGCCTTCAGTGACTGACCCCCTGTGCCCCTTCAGCCCAGTCGAGATGGAGCCACTTCGGAATGAAGGCTGATTTACCCGGGACTCCTGGGCAGACCCTTTCCTCAGAGGCTTGAACTCTGCTGAGAATCCACTGTACCTTCTGTCCTCGGAAGTCCCTCAGGTTCTAAGTAACTGCTGGCTGGGATCTTTAAGCAAAATGACCATTCATCTGCCAGAGCCCCTGCAGTGGGAACACCACGTGCACCCTTCTGTTGAGTGGCCCAGGCGTGGGGCCGTCCCTGCTGTGCTGTGTGCTGCCCACGGAGGGAGCTCCACAGCCCAAGACACACTCCTCTCCCCTCTGTACCTCCCATCCCTTTCCTTTCCTCCTGTGTTCTGGGCCAGCTAAGAAATGGATAAAGGACATCCGGGTATTAGCTTTAGTAGGATAAAGGCTAAACTAGAGGTGGTATGGCCCTGGTGGGCTTCCCAGGAATTGGCCTGGAATTAGACCCCCCTGTGCTGGTACCAGCCCTAGCAGGGGCAGGTCCTGCTGACTACATCTGTGCTGTGGGGCAGACAGGCCCCCCCCCCCCCGCAGGACCTCTCAGGGTGCTGAGCTGGGCATTCTCATCCCTTCCTCCCAGGATGGCTGGTCAGTGAGTCTTCCTCCCCATGGGGGGTGGACAAGGCCAGGCATGTCCCTCCTGACAGTAGGTGTCCTGCCATGTGGAAATCAAAAGCAAGGGCAAGGCTCACTGTGCCCACTCTCCACAGTGGACTCCATCCTGAGAACAGACACTGAGCAGGTCTGCCAGTGGGTATCCTTGGAGCGCCTGTCTGTAGAGCCCAGGCCATGGGAGGAGGACCGAGGCATTCCCCTGGGGGCAGCTGCTGCAAAGGAGCCTCCCACCTCTGGAGAGAACAGAGGTCTCCTCCCCTGGCAGGATTGGCTCCCAGGAGTGTGTTAGGTGGGGTTGTTGGCCTGTGTGTGGCTGTGGGAATCATGTCCCACTCATGTGACCGTGACCCCCACTGGAATCCAGCACCTGTGAGCCCGGGCATCCAGTCTTAGATGTGGAGTATGAGACACCCACAGGTCTGCACTGTGGCGGCTCCAGGCAAGGGCAGAATAACTTGCTGGGCACTGGGAGAGGGTCCTGTTGTCCGTGGGGCATTCAGTGTCTGCTAGGGAGACCTGCCTGCAATTTGGGCCCTCCTCCTTTGGGGCTTCGGGCCGGACCGTGCTTCCCGGGGACAGCAACGTGCTGAGCTGCCAGTAAGTTGGACTGGTGGGGTTTGGCGGAGGCCTGAGGTGCACAGAGCCCCGCCTGCACCTCTTTCCTGGTGATGCACAGCTGTCCCTGGTCCCGGCAGTGGGTTCTTTTAACCATCAGTTGGCTTCTCTTTGTAGGATTATGTTTGGGTTTGTTTTCTTCGTAAGGTGACCTTGCTTTTAGTGAAGCCATTCTGCTGGCTAAGGCAAGCACCTAACCACCTGGTTTATCTCCAGAAGTGAGAGGCTATTTGAGATGGGTGGAGGGGTGAGGACGAGTGTGGCCCTGGGTCTGGAGTCCTGAGGGATTGTGGAGGTGGGTGGTATCCAGGGGTGGGGTGGCTGCAGCAGTGGCCACTCAGGTGAGAACAGGTGAGGACTAGAGCTTCTCCGACTTGCCAGGTATCCCGGGACTGACATCCCATGAAGCAGGGTCAGCAAACCTTTCCTATAAAGGGCCTGATGGTAAATAGTTTAGACTTTCAAAGCAGCCACAGACAATATGGCTGTGTTCCAATAAAACTTTATTTATAAAAACACGGGGACTGTAGCAGCTGGCAGCCCGTTTGCCAATGCCTTGTTTGAGTGCGGTCTTCCCTGAACGTTCCTGTCACTTCTCAAGATGTTTGACAATTTTGCATCCCATCCCATAACTTGGAAATGTAATTTTGAACTCGGTAAGCATCCATTATCAATTTCTTACCAGAGGCAGTTTTCTCCCAGATCCTAGTGTAAGGGGATTCTCTGGAATATGCCGTACATTTGCCTCGGGGCATTGTGTCGCTCCTTGGGCCAGACTGAGACCCTCAGAGACCCAAGGGGTGCGCAGGGCTGAGACGGCCAGCTGGGGGCCTGCACGTGGCTGAGCCCCTCTAGGTCCGTGGTGGTCAGGGGCCTTGTTCGTGACGCAAGAGACCTCGCTGGCCCGGCGCCCCGACTGATGGTGGGTGGCTTCCTGTTTTCCAGGTGCCCATCCTCATCCCGTGCCACCGAGTGGTCTGCAGTAGCGGAGCCGTGGGCAACTACTCCGGAGGACTGGCCACAAAGGAGTGGCTGCTGGCCCACGAAGGCCGCCTGGCGGAGAAGCCGACCTACCCAGGGGGGGCCCATCCGGCTGGAACCAGGCGCGGGGCGCGGGGCGGCCCCTCCAGCCCCCAGCCGGCTGGCCGGGATTGAGTACGTGCAGGAGTCAGCGTGTGAGCGAGGCTGGAAATGGCAATGTGGTGGCGCCGCTATATTAAAAGAGCTGGACGTGTCCTGAGGGATGTGGCGTGTGTGTTCTCTCTCGTTTTTACATTTCACAGCAGAGCGAGTTCGGAAGACCGGCCCTTGTTCGTAGTGAGTGTGTATCCTCACCCTGCTCTTCTGTCTCGAACGTCTGTCGGGCCAGGGGAGCCACTGTCCTGGAAGGCGGGCACATCGCACCCCGGCCCCCGCACAGGCCTGTCGCAGTCCGCGGCCGCGTGTGTCCCTGAGAAGCTGGCGCCCCGGCCCGCGCCCCGGCTCCCTGTCCTCTCAGCCGTTGAGGCTGCCGGCCGGTGTTTTCCACTCACACCTTCCCTGAAGGCGAAGGGCTGCCTGGAAATGGTGCTCACGGAGGTTTTCCAGCTTTGCTTTTCTTACCACCAGAAAAGCTAGTGCAGGAAGCGTCCATTTTGCGTTGTGTCGGCCGCATAGAAAAGAACCACCCGCCAGAGTGAGTTGGGAAAACAAATAGCTCTTTGAGGTGGGTTCGGTCGCAATGGCTCCTTTATGGGGGTCTTGCCTCGGGCCCCGGCCCTCTCCCGACACCGTTGACCTTCATGTGCCCTGAACAGAAGGTGACAAGGCTTGCCGACCTCTCCTCCCCGGCACCCCAAGACCGAGCCTGGAAGCCAGAGGTCACACAAGAAGGTGGGTCAGCTCCTGTCCCCGGGGGCAGTCCAGAGTATTTCCAGCATCCACCACGGACGTCGGTCTGACACTTCATTATCCTGTTGTCATGTTAGCTTTATAATTAACTCTACCTGAAAAGCATAAGGGGAACTTGTAGCTATGCATGCGGATAAATAAAATAGAGCCTATGATCTATGGAGAAAATAAACTGCACCCCACTGTGCAGTAGAAAGCTGTATTTTTGTCAGGGGTTCCTGTGACGATGGAAACCACAGTCGCGAAGCTCAGGTGGTTTGTACATGTCACTGAACGCCGGGGCAGATACACAGCCTGTGATGGGCACGGTTTGGGTGTATTTTATATTTCATGTTAACACCTATAAAAGAACAAGTACCTAACGTAAACAGACTTCTAGCTTTTCTCACCAGTTTGCGATTTAATATGTCCTTTTATCACACCAACAAAATTCTGCATTTTCCCCCTCAAAAATAAAGTGCTATGACCATTACTGCATTATCTTCTGATTTCGCTCCTTCTCCGTGCTTCTGTCTTGGAGCATGCCGTCCTGCTCCCACGGTGAGCTGCGTAGAGGTCTGACTTCTGGACAGACCCCTGAGCCGCCGTGCTGCATTGAGCCTGTCGGCAAGCTTCGAGAACTGTAAGCACGGTCTCTTGGCATCGCCATGGGAGAGCAGAGGGGCTCGTTCCTGGGTTTCTGACGTGTTGGGAAGACGAGTGTGGATCTGGGGCACACTTGGCATTGGGGTACTGAGGAGGTGGTTGTGTTGTAAATCCCGTAAGGAAAATGCTTTTCTCCAGGAACTGATGGTCACGGAGAAACATGATCACGCTCTGCCGTTCTGCTCTGCCCTGAGCAGAACAGAAAACTGTGGTTCTCCAAGGCAGGTTCTCCCAGTGGGCCGGGAGTGGATTTCGTCGGAGTGCTTTCCAACAGAGGGCACCATAACAGTGCTCTAGGGCTGTGGGTGGGAGCCCCCGGCCACCACTGTCTGTCTAGGATGGATTTGAGTGGGGACCGGGTGGAGCTCTCCGAGCTGCTCTGTGATGGTCGCAGGGAGCACGAGGCAGACCCTGGTGATGCTCCACGTGTCCCGTGCCACCCGCCTGCTGGGCACACAGGCCACCTTCTGGGCCGGGAAAGCGTGGGTCCCTTACACGCCACATGTCTCCCACTGCCATCTCCAGACCCCCAGGTGGGCTCCGAGGGAGGGCCCGGGGCGGGACAGCCACCCGCGCACAGCCTGTGAGGGTCCAGCCCCCGGCGGGGCTCAGCCACGTGCAGTGGGAGGTGGCCCTGCGGCTCCGCGTGGCCCGGCTCCGCCTGTTTGGGTAGTACACAACCGCGCTCTGTTTGTTGTCTCCCAGGGCTTCCTTGGCCCTGTCAGAACAGGCTTGATATATGCCCTGAGGTTCCCGCTGAGAGAGGCAGCAGCCGGGCTCTAGCCGGCGCGGCCATGTACCGCTCCAAGGACAAGCTCTGCAGAGGCCGACATGAAAAGCCAGCGCCGGTCGCCTAGAGCCGCCGCTGCTCAGGGTTGCAGCGCCGTTCACGGAAATAAAGAGGAAAAGGAAAGGCACAAAGAAATACAAAAATATTTTCCAAATAAAAGGAAATGTCGAGACAAGAAAGCTGTGTTCTTCGGCCTCAGCCCCGGGTCTCCTGCACCGATCGGTTTCCCCTAACATGCAGCGCAGGGGGCTTTGAACGCTGACATGGAGACCCGCGGGCGCGGGACCGCTGGCTCCGCACAGCAGCTTGGCCGGTGTGCGCTGTTCTGCCCCGTTTCCAGAGACCGAGATAATGAGAGATTCAGAGACAGTATTTGTGTTTGCAGAACCACCCGTCCATGATGCAGATGCCCTCGGCCAGGCAGGAGCCCAGGGTTACAAAGGGTGGCTGTGTTCTCCAGTCCCTTTTCCCACGTGGACCAGAAGCATCAGGGAAGCCCACCCTCGTCCACCGTATCCTGTGGCTGCATCGAGGGACCAAGTACCAGCACAAGTCTGCCTTCTGCCTGCCCAAAGAAGAAACACCGCAGTGTAAGAGTGGGGGCTGGATGGGGGCCGCGGCAGAAGGCTCCAGAGGAGGTACGGACTCCATGGGATTGGCTTCTTGCAGTTCTAGATACAAAGGGCGCGGGCAGGGCGCATTCAGGAGGCAAGGAGGCTCAGCTTGCAGGTAACCTACCTGGGACTTCTAGTTCCTACCCAGCAGACGCACTTAGAGAACAACCCGCATGTGTCTCGATCATTTGCCAGAGAGGGAAGTCCTTTCTTCCCGAATGTCTTTGGGTGCACGTTTTCTTCCAAGTCTCCCTGCACACCGTGTGCTCACCCAGAATCTCCTTTTTCGAGTGGCCAGGCCTGTCCAGTGCAGGTGTGTTTATATTGAAACCATTTTTGTTTCTTAACCCATTCATGAACAACAGCGTTATCCCAGAACTTACTTCCTTTAAAATTGCGATATGAGAATAAAACCCTGACAAGGAGGTTGCTTAAAAACCTAAGTGGTGGCTCAATCCCGCGGGAGCCCTGTGGGGTTTGTGTGCTGTTCCCAGAGGACTTGTCCTCCCTGCGGTGGCCCTGGTGGGGCGGACAGGCTCTGGTGGCCATGTCTCCTCCCACTCGGCACCCGCATGCCCCACCTCGGCAGCTGGCGCCCACAGCTGAGACCACGGACATCAGTGCCGGCTCAAACCTCCACCACCCTGGGAGCAGGCAGGACGTCACAGCTGAATCGACGTGAAAATCGTTCACGTTAGAGCTTGCCAAAGATCTTAGTGCGATTCTGGTTTTAAGCCTCATATAGGAGGACTCTGAAGTGATAATGACTTAATGTGGGACACACGGGAAAAAGTGTTATTTTACTCAAAAGATTACCCCACAAGACCAATCAGGAAACAGCCTTGCTCTGTGGTCCGAGCGCCGTGATGTGTCTGGGAATCTGAGTGCGTCGTTTGGGTGTGTTTTCTTGCTGCCGTCCCAGTGGTGGGGTCATGGAGAGAGGGCAGTGGGGGGCCCTCAGTGGAGATTTCTCTTTGTTTGGCCTCCCTCAGCCCATGCATGTTTTTTTTACTTTTCGTTCACTAGCATTTGATTGAGAGTTCGTGTTTAGGAAGCTGAAGCCCACATCAATTTTGCCTGTTATCAGTTTGAAAGACGTTGAGATTTAAATAGAGCTCTGCCATGCAGCCCCTGTCTGTCCTTCTGTCTGTCTGTCTGAAGGAAAGGGGGTGGCAGTGGAAAGCCGGGCCTGGAGCCTGGAGAAACTGCAGGTCCCGACACGTCTCTAAGCAGCTGAGGGCAGCTGGGCACAGAGCTCGGACCCCGTGGCTCCAGCTGCCGACAGATGAGCGTGTCTGGCCTCCATCAGCCGGTCGGCTCCGTAGGGTGTGTGCTGGGCGGGTGGGGGGTGAGGGCTGGGGCAAGGGCCTGGACAGCGCGGCGCGGCTGGACGCAGAGCCCAGCCTGACGGCGCCCAGACTGATGAAAGGACGTCATTAACAAGTCTTTAAAGTTTTCTCCATGCTTTTTCATTGAGAAGAGCCACAAGAGAAAAGTTCTGCATGGACACTAGTTAAGATTGATCGTGGAAAATGCGGCGCCGGTGTCGTAGGGCACCTTCAAAGAGCCTCGCACTCGACACCGTGTTTTGAGCCACCTTCCCAGGTTACTGGTGAGTGGAGCTCGTTTGTGGGTGTGGGTGCTCGAACGGAGCAGGTGGCCCTGTGTCTGGGGACGTGAGGAGGCGCTTCAGGTGGTCGTTGTCCTGAACTCTGGTGCGGAGGAAGGGGAGAATCTGCTGCTCCTGGGGCTGAAGTTATTCTGCTGGCTTCCAGGTATCCTGCTGGAGCGGCTTCTCGTCCATGCGCGGTTCTCCCCGAGAGGCACCGTTCCTGGTGAGGGACAGAGCAGAGGGGCCAGGGACTTGGTCCCATTTCGTTCCTTGCCCCTCGGCGGCTGAGTCATCCCCCAGCGGGCACACACACCGAGCATACACACACCTGAGGCTTTTCTTAAGTCTTCCTGCTACACATCACTTTTGTTTGGTTCCCAAACACGAGCAACATGTTTGCTTCCAGATTGGTTTGTTGACTTAAATTAAGAAAAACCCAGCTGGAGAAAATATCAGTGTCCAAACATTAAGCAACATGTGATATTGTGCAAAAAGTATTGCTTTTGCATGTTTTGATTGCCATAGCTACGAGCAGAAGTAGACGCACATGTGAGCGTCTTGGCAGGAACTCAGGGGCAGGTATGCGGCGCCGAGCTGCTCGCTCCAGCAGGCCGTTTGGGCCCCGGGCCCTGTGGGAAAGCTCTGCAGCCCGGGGCCCTCCCCAGCCCCCAGCCGTGCCTCTGAGGAGCCTGCAGAGGGGCTCTGCATCTGGGGGACCCACTTTGGAGCAGCCCCTCCCAAGAAGGAAAGGCCAGCCCTGGCCGTCTTTGGGGATTCAATCAGTCGAGGGCCCGAGAAAGCAGGGTGGGGAACACTGACCACCCTCACCGCTCACTTTAGAACCACACAAGGTGCATATTATGCAGGGCATGGTCCGCCGGGGAAGGGAGGCTCACGGGACAGAGGAGGTTGTGTGGCCGAGCTGGGCTCCCAGCACGTTTTGATTCCATCCTTGTGAATGGGTTTCTTCGGGGAGTAAGATAGCCCCCTGGCAGAGTTAAATTCTGTGAAACCTTGGAGATCCTTCCAGATAAAAGATACTGCATAAGTGTACAGTCCTGCTCCTGAACAGAAGTCCTCAGTGCCAAATGGGGGACAAGAACCTAGCAGCTCCCTTGGTGCCGGTCCAGCTAGAAGCAGCTCGACTGGGGCCCGGCACATTCTCAGGATGCTTCCTTTGGAGGCCCTGCTTCCTCTTGATTCCCAAGAAGGGGGATTAAAATACTCCCAAGAGAAACCTCTGTGTGAGGGGCTGAGTCTGGGCAGAGCCCTCAGCGTTGTTGCTGCCGTGTTGACCCCGCTGGAGAGCCCTTCCTGGATGTCTCCTGGGCCTCCGTGCAGTCAGCCCTCCCGAGCACTGTGCCCTATAAGGGGGGGGGGGGGTCGGTGTCGTCTTGCTCACACTGCCCGAGTGCCTGTCTGTGGCTCCTGCACAGCGGGGAGCCAGACCCGGCCCTTCCACCTGTTCTCACGGCTCCGGGACCCTTCTTTCCTCCTCTTTTCCCTCGGGTACTGCTGGGTCCTTGTCACACTGTCACTGTGCTCAGCCAGGGGTCTGGACCACGTGGAAGGGGTCCCGGCTGTGTGTCCCTGGGGGTGCAGCCCACAGCTCCCAGCACCTCCCAGGCAGCCCTCGTCCGCCAGAAGGAGGTGGTGGGGTGGGGCTGCTTCGTCCCTGTTGCGTTATCACCAGCACGCGTCGAGAGCGGGGTCCGAGGCACGTTGAAGGATGAGGGCAGGAGCATCAGCCCAGGAGCAGCCCATGAGCAGGGAAGAGGGCTGTGGCTTGCAGCATCTAACCCAACACCTGCCATTTGGATGCACCAACCTGGGGAGCCCACCCCTTTGCTACACTCAAATTCAAACCTAGTTTGGTTAGGTATTCCTAAAGTGATCTCTTCCCAGGAGTTTTGCTGTTTCCAGAATCTCCCTCAGGTGGTCTTCTGCACCACAATTTGGACCATTTTTCATGGGAAAAGGGCCTTCGTGGCTTCCTAGACTTTGGCTGTGATCCTCCCGCCCGTGCAGCCTCTCCAAATGACCCATCAAATGTACAGGACAGCTCAGGTCTGGGCTCACAGGTTGCCTCACCCAAGGCCCTTGCCCAAGGTGGCAGAGCCGTGGCCATGACCACACCTGACCACATTGTCCATCCAACTGGCCAGGTCAGAGTCTCTGGGTAGGGGTGAGGTGGATGGAAGAGAAGCCATGAGGCAGACATGGAACCTTCTAGAACATTCTGGAGTCAGCTCCCATAAGGCCAGTAGAAGAGCCGTTGGCTGGGAGCCAGCCCTGCCACCTCCTTCTGGGAGTGGATCTGGTCGTGGAATTAAGAGGCCCATGGTTCCCTGCACCCAGGTGCACAGACAGCCTCCCACTTTGGGCAGGAGGGCAGTGCCTTCCCAAGATCCTGTTCCACTGTGGGTGGTGCTCAGAGCCACTAAGCCCCACTCTGGTGGGTCACTGTCCATCTCCTGGGGCCCCCACAGCAGGCTTTGGTTCCTCCCTCAGGAACCACGTGGAAGGCAAGCAGCCATCTCACGCACGGGGGCCTGTGGGATGATGTTCCCACCTCCTGAAGGCTTCTCCTCCCTAGCCGAGGCCCTCCCTCCTTGCGGTCACCATCCTACAGCCATGCCTCAGAGCATCTGAGCCTGGCCAAGGCTACACGCAGGGCAGAGAGTGGTCCCAGAGTGACCCGGCCCCCAAGTCGTGCCTCCAGAGGTCATGGAGACCCTGTCCCTGCCTTGGCTCTGTCCGCTGACCCTCTGACCGCGTTCGGACATGCTGCCTCCACGTCTCTGTCAGGATGGGTGGTGGTGTCTGCAGATGTCCATGGTGATCTTGAACTGGAAGTACAGGTCGGAGGGCCCTGTGATTCCGCTCACTCAAGGAGGGCTCTCCCGAAGGACCGCAGTCTGCATTTCTCAGGGCACCTCCTGGCCACTGGAGGAGGGGGCTGAGTTCCGGATGGTGTGCAGATGGTGCAACTTCTCTACTCACTAGGAAAGGCCTGCAGCGGCTTGGCTCACAAGGAAGTGTGGGGATCAGGACGCACAGAGGCAGCCCACGCACACTGTCATTCCCTGGGCTCCCAGGCACATGGACACAAGGCAGGTAAGCGGCAGCAGGGAGCCCAGGGAGGGAAAGGCCAGGGTGGGGGCAGGGAAGAGCAGGGGCCCCAAGCCAGCTCTGTCCTGCAGGCTTCTGGTCACCCCTTAGCGGCTGGACTTAGTCCAGGACTGAGCCTCGGTAGCAGGTCCAGATTTTCTAAGGACACGAGCCCGGGATCTCCTTCCTGATTCAGGGATCTCAGGCCTGAGTGACCACATGCCTGGCCAGCCCCCTGGGGACACTGCAGTAGACATGGGTCTGCCCTCGCCAGAGCGCTTCCCAGCTGGGTGCAGAAGCCAGCGCCAGGCCTGTGGCACTTGCCCAAGACACCAGGGCATCCCCTGCGCCATCTCCCCAGCAGGACCTTCCGGCTCGGGCCGTCGGCTGCAGACTGGTCGTCAGGTAGTGAGTCTGGGACGTTCCGAGCGCACGGAGAGTCACTGGCAGCTCACTGGACAGCGGCGAAACTGGCACTGAGCCCAGTAGGAGGAAGCAGACAGTGCAGCCGGCCTGGGAGAGGTCGGGCCTGGCTGCCCCACTAAGGGGCGGCTCTTCCAGCCCCCTTCAATGCTCTCCTCCAGGAGGGGGGTGCACCTCTTCCTCTCTACCTTCCCTCTCGTGGCTGTGCCCAGCTCCTGACCAAGGCCCCATCCTGTTAGCATGTGTCTGCTGGGATGCTGCTTCCCTCCTGGGGTGTGTTTGCATCTCTCCCTGACTCCTGGAAACGCCTCGTCCCACCCTCTATGGAGGCAATGTCGTGGACCCAGAGGGTGAGGGGCCCCGGCCGCACCTCCCTCTTGCATCACACCCGTGCTCTGGGCTCCGGGGCCATAAACCAGCCCACCAGCGAGGTGCTGGCCGCATGCAGCATTCAGATGGGGCTGCTCATGAGCACGGCCTCCCCAGAACCTAGAGGCCAGCACCGGCCAGGCCACCCTGCGCCCCACTGCCTCTCAGCTTCAGTGGAGCTCTTGGGTGTGCTTGGCCACAGACTTCAAGCACTCGGCTCCCAGCTGTCTCCATGAGGCAGACTCCCGTGACTGTCACCCATTGCCACTCGACCCCTCCTCACACCTTCGAGGCTAGCTGTGAACCCCTCCATCCCCTTCTCCTGGGAGGTGGGGTCCCTCCCTTCAGAAAGCTCTGGCCTCTGCCCCAGCCCACGGAGGCCTCCTGAACACCCACCAGGATGGCCAGCCCACTACTGTTGTCGTTTTGCTGAGGATTACTTGTTGGTCAGTCTGCTCTTGGGCTACACAGAGCTCCTGGGGACAGCGAGGCCTTATCCCTGCACTCCTCCCCAGAGAGCCCTTTCTGGCACAGACCCCTCATTTCCTGCCTGCTCCCCAACCTTTCTCAAGTCCAGAAGACCCCTGAGCCCATGTTCTGTGTGCGTAGAGACCGGCTGTTCCTTGAATGCCACTCTCAGTCCTACAGATGGGGAAACTGAGGCCCAATGGCTTCCAGGGCTGGTCTCAGGCTACAGGCAAGTGCATGGCAGAGCCAGAATTGGGGACTTGTCGGGTGTCCTGCGGCCAAGTGAGAGCAGGTCCAGGGAAGGGGTGGCCAGGGCCCAGCCGAATGCCAGCAGTTCCTCAGGGGAGGAGTCTGCCCAACAAGGCTCAGCTTGGAGAGCGTGTCCTGTGCCTACGGGGATCTCTGAGAGCTCTTCAAGACACGAAGTAAAGGCAGTCGGAACAGAGTCGTCTGTCAAGAGAAACATGAGTGACCGAGGACAGTCATTGTATCAGGGGTCAGCCGGATGGTCCATCAGTAAGGGGCGGGCTTAAATCAGTTGGAGCACTGACTAAGGAGTGCTGCGTGCGCAGCATCGGCCTCGGGCCATTCTCCTGGACAGGGGCCATCCCTGTGGCGTAGGGGAGAAACGTTGGTACAGGATGTCAGAGTGGAAGGGGCTGGAAGGGGCTGCCGTGTGTGATGGCTGTCTCTGGGGGAGGGGTTACCTTCTCCCCTACACCAAGCTACCCTGCCACTCCTGAGTGGGAGGACGCGCTACTTCTGGGAAGGACGGGAGAGAAGCCATCTGCAGCTTTTCAGAAAGAAAACTCCGAGGGCATGGTATCCATGCGGTTCCCGCGTGGGGCTGTGGGCACCCACCTCTGGGACCCCTGACCTCCCCGGGAATGTCGGGAACCCAAGTTGAGACCCCATGGGAGGGATTTGGGTCTGGGCCCCAACATGGTAGAGACAGGCTGGCAGAGGCCCCTGTGTTCCTCAGAAGGTAAGTTCTCCGTTTGAAGAGGGTGTTCCCTGGGAAGTTTCCCGGGGAGGTATCTATTAATTTTTGTTTGCTTTCTTAGGAGAATCACAGGCTCCGAGGAGAAGTGACATTTGAAGTGGCTGGTTCATCGTCACTGACCCAAGGGCAAAAGGGGTGGGTACAGCGATGCCACGCCAGCTCCCATGGGCTGTGCTTAGGGGACGGTCACAGTTCTGACAGGATGGCCGGAGTCCATGATGCGGACGGAGCAGGTGTCTGTCCCCAGCCCAAAAGAATGAGAGCACCTAAACAGGCTGTCTTCCTTATGGTTTTGACGGTCTGACCGACGTGCGTTCGCAGTCGAGGAGCACGTCACAGGGCGGGGACCCTTGAGAGGAGGGTTACTGTCTCCCCACCAGCTTTCGTGGCTCGCGTCAGGCCTCCCGCCCTGGCAGAGGGGGTGTGGGTGCACGGCGGGAGCGGGAGGGGCCCGGGCTGGGTGCACTTCGTTCACGTGCGCTGTGAATGCTTACTTGCTCTTCCACCCTGTCTCCTGCGGCTGCCAACTCCCCCAAGTGCCTGGCTCGGGGCCTTCCCCACGCGCACCAGCCCCGCGGCGCGGCCCCGGGGCCCTGCAGCTGGACGCCAGCCCTCGGGGCTGCACAGCCGAACGGCCGGGCACGTGCCTCAGGACATGTGGAGAAGCCGTCTTCTTGTGCAGATTCCTGAAGGTTCTGCCTCATCCCTACCACTGGTGTTGCTGTTAGAGTTTGGCCTTCGAATTCCGGAGTGGCAGAGAGAGTGTTTGGTAGGGAATTCAGAAATCTCCACCCAGCATCATTTAGTTCCCAGCTGGTTTGTGAAAACAGCCGTAGGCGAGTGTTAATATAAAACCCTGGCTGTCAGGAGCTGGTCCTGGTACCGTGTGGGGCTGGCCGGCGTGCCGGGCTGCCGGGGCCTGGCGAGCCCCTCGTGTTTCTCCCACCGCCTCCACAGGGCACGGGACAGGTCCTGGGCAACCGCACACGGCCATGGCGACCCCATGGGCAGCCTCAGGGGCCTGGCCCAGGTCGGGGCCTCCTGGCGGGCATTTGTGTGCAAGACCCGTCAAGGCCGGGGAGGAGGGGGTCTCAAGCAAGTCACCATCTGAGCAGGGCAGGGGGCCAGTGCCCAAGGCCCCAAAGCCAAGAGCGCATCAGAGGATACGGTGACAGCGCAGACGTCGGGACGGAACAGCCAGAATCCCATTCATCAAGGTTATTCAATGAGGTTATGAGGCATTTTTTCCTATTCTTCCTGAATGCTTTTTATGAAAAGGGAAGCTTTCAGTTGTGGAAGATATTAAAGGCAGAGATAGGCTAGCCTCATTTGCTTCCTCTCGCCTTGAATTCTGCAGCTTTTCTCGGGAACAAAGGTGCAGCCGGAGCAGTGGCTAAGGGCCGCAGGGTTCGCATCCCAGCCCGCCCACCACCTGGCCCTGCCTGCGGACCACAGGGTGGCCCCATCTCCGGCTCCAGGTGAGAGAGAGGTGGGCAGCGTAGTGCCTGGCAGGTTCAGTTCCAAACTTTGTCACTTTGTTGGCATAAACTATACGTAATTTTATAATAGAAATCGTGTTATATGTAACACAGATGAAGTTACTTAAAATCTGTAGTAACCCTGAGAAAAGCTGGCTACCGCGGGCCTCTGGGAATTGCTGATTCTGTTCTCTTTCTCTCTCCCCAAGAAGAGAGGAGAGTTAGAACGCTCTCCTTACCCGTCTGACTCCAGAATACTCACACATTCCGTGTTCTGCAAGTGCCATGGGATCCCCCATCCCGAGGGTTGGAAGCTCAGTTCTCTCCTGCCTGTGAGCCCTGAAGAGAGCAGAGCCACCTGCTGCCTCCCGGGCACATGTGTTGGGGCGTGTGGTCATTATTTGGAGGGCCGGCTGTGTCCTCCGGCTCTAGGTTCGGAGTCACCCAGTTCCCAAACAGACACACGTCTGGGCCTCCGCATGACTCCGACCCAAGGCTTAGGACAGCAGCAGCAGCAGCATGGCGTCCCATGTGAGCACGCGGTGGAGAGCGCCCCGCACGCAGCCACGCTCCCCTGCCAGCGAGGCACCCATCCCACTCCATCTCCGGGCCAGGACGCCTCATGCAGAGCTGAGAACACGCATCTACTTAAAGCTGCCTTTCCTTCGAGATGCAGAATGACACGTCTACATATTACAGCACCAAGAGGTATGTAGCTGTCGCTTCTCTTCCATGCAAACATCTGACTTCGGCACCAGGAAGCAATGTGACAGGTATTCTGTAGTTCCAAGCAAATTGGTCTCAGATGTAGATGAACAGCTTTTCTCAGGAAAGGATGGAAGCTTGTCGTGTGCTTGGCTGGAACCAGCCGGGGTGTCACAGGTCCGCATCTTGCTGACTGTGGGCCCCTCCTGCCCCTCCGCCCCCCACCTCCCCCTGCAGCCCATGAGGGTTTTTCAGAGCCTCCACTCCCAGCGCGGAGCCTCTGGCTTGACTCAGCCGCTGTCCGTCATGCTGGTTGTGAACTCGGGCTGCCGCGGCCTCGGGGGCTGCGTGCTGGGGGGACAGTGCCGTGCTGGGACTTTCTCTTGAAGCCCCTCAAGCTGGGAACCTTTGTCCTGAGGTGCTGGGGCAGGTTGACAATACTCAGACGTTACGTAGGCATATACGTCTATATCATACCTTCGTTGTTTTTAAACAGAGCCTCTGTAGAGCGGGGTGCTGCGGTGATTACCTCAGCATGCCGGAATCCCGCGTGGCTATACCTCTGTTCTGTGCTTATCTGTGTATTCCAAATTTTTGCAGTGGAAACGTGCTGTGTTTCTGGTTCTAAAAACAGCGTATTTACGCGGTGAAGAAGGGCCCCTGACAGATGTCTTCAGACAGTACTGGCCAATGCAGTCTGATCTCAAGACTGGTGTCGTTCACCTGGCCTGCCCATCACACCTGCCCTCCGCTTGAGGGCAGCTGGATGAGAAGGGCCCAGGTGAGGCCGCGGGAGCAGTGACAGGCGGTCGCTGCCCAGACGGGCCGTGTGGCACCAATATGAGAAAAACAGAGCTAGGGGCATGCTGTCCCCGAGTAGGGGCAGTCGTGGAGGACAGGCGGGCATGAACTAGAAAATCAAGAGGGGCTTCCTGGAGGAGGGAGGGCATGCACGGCCCCTGTTATTGCTGGACAGGATGTGGAAGGCTTCTCAAGTAGAAGGAGCACCAGACACCTTAGTGCAGAGGTGGCCCACGTGGTGTGGCCCTGCAGGAGGAACCAGGGGCCCGGAGAGCAGTGGTGACGGTCAGGGCTTGTCGCCGTGGGGGGTCAGGTGTCGGGTCGGTTCTGGGTGAAGTTCCAGATGGCGACCAGTCAAAAAGCAGTGCACCGCAGTCACCAGCCTTGTGCCAGCCGGGGACACCGTGGCCCCAGCACCCCTGCCCTAGTCTGGCGGGAGCCCCCAGGTCAGCACAGACCTGCATCCTCTTGCAGCTTTTCCTCCACTTCGCTGCCCCGGGATGGTGCGCTTTCCTGAATTCCTCCTTTGTCACTGAGCATCACACAGTGGCCCAGGATGCAGGGAACGGTCCCAGGCCCGGTCTCCTGGCAGGGGAGATAGGCCCCAGGGAGAGCACGGGACCTCGCCTAGTGCCCCACTGGCCTAGAGAGTCGCTGCCCTATGTCCTCGAGGTCGGGACTGCATCGCCTGCTTCCCGGGGACCCATGAGAACAGAGGGCGGGTGGGCACCTCGCCCGGCAGAGCAGGCCCAAGCCCCGCTCAGAGAAGCTGGCCAGCTCATCTCTGCATCCGTGTTTTACATAATTAGGTAAGTCACTTAACGTCGCTGTGTCTTGTTAGAGAACCTACTAATCCTTAGAGCTAACAGGACTAACTAATTAGTGTAAAACACTTAGAAAATATAAGAAATTCAGATGTGGAGTATAATTGGCCGGTCCTCCTGGCATTGACACTTACACCATAGCCCCGATCGGGCTGTGGGCCTGGCTTCATCGGGGAGGTGGGCTGGTTTGAGGCCAAGGCCTGAGCAGGAGGGGGCGTCCCGAGCCCCAGACCCCTGGCGGCAGCGCATCCTGTGCTGTTCTGCAGCTGGAAGCACGGTGGGGCCGGAATGGGTGGACTAGCCGGAGTGGATTGGTCTCGCTACCCCACGACCTTGGGCTGCTGTGACTCCCAGCCCAGGGAAGCACAGAGAGGGGGTCGCGAGCGCCTGGGGCTGGGGCTCCAGATCATGACTGGGCTAGCACCACAGGCCGGCCTCGGCGCAGGGAAGGGCGGGCCCACGAGGGGCCAGGCCGCCCCAAACCTGTTTGAGCCTCTGCTGTCTCAGCTCTGGGAAGGAGCTAAAGCCGTTACCTCGAAGTTTCTGCAGAGCGCAGAACTGGAGGGTGAGACACCCAGCACCGAGCTTGCATCCTGCAGCTTCTACTGTGTTTCCTCTTTATTTTTTTTTTTTAATTTTATTATGTTATGTTAGTCACCATACATTACATCATTAGTTTCTGATGTAGTGATCCACGATCCATTGTTTGCATATAACACCCAGTGCTCCATGCAGAACGTGCCCTCCTTAATACCCATCACCGGGCTAACCCACCTCCCACCCCCTCCCCTCTAGAACCCTGTTTGTTTCTCAGAGTCCATCATCTCTCATGGTTCATCTCTCCCTTATGTTCCTCTTTATAGGGTAAATGCCGAACTTCCTTCCCGGTTGCTAAGTTGCTCAGAAAAGGTGTCCAAGCCCCAGACCCAGACAGCACCTGCCCCGAGCTCCAGGGACACACGAGGCGGCTGGTGGGTGTGGATTCTCCAGCAGTGCTGGAAATAAGATGGTGATTGGATGTTCTCTTCGGTAGGTTACTTCCTAAGGACGTGTGGAGCTGTCAGCAAATCATTAATCTCTCTTTAAACCACGGTGACAATATTTACATTTAAGATCAAGATGGTGATTATCGGAAGAACTCCCCTGGAAGCTCTCCTCACAAGTGGAAAAACACAGCACCCTGTGAACAGAACCGCTGCCTGGGCCAGAAATCGCCCCAAGACGGTCCCGGAGGCCCGCACTTACAAAGGGCGGTGACAGGTGAGGCGAACATGTGACAGAAGCCGTCGCCGGCTGTCAGCCCAACGGAGCCGGCTTCAGGAACAGCGAAGCCTGAGTCACGCGCATGGTGGCCATATATTCTGGCCAGCCTTGCAGGAATCTGCGTCAGGCAAACCACCTACGAGAAGAAACTTCTGAAGAGAATTGTTCTCAATTTATTTAAAAAAAAAAAAAAAAAGAATTTGTGCCCAAACAATAAAAGAACCAGGGGCTAGCAGACGTGAAAAGCCAGCATTCTGGGAACATTCTGGCAAGTCCATCATTTTGGGAGAGACCGCTGGGTGCCCTCCAACACCTGGCAGGGCCTTCCTCTGGTGTGTCCCATCCCAGCACTTTGCAGGCCGAACACTGATACACACGCCTGGTGTGTGGTCTGACAAAGCCTACTTTCCAAGAGGTGGTGCTTGTGTTTGTGCTGGGGGGACTTCGTTCTCACAGGCCTCTTCAGAGAGCATGCTAGTAAACATGGGACATTACCAACAAAATGCTGACATTTTCATTCTTCATCAAAATCGGCAGCTATGATCCTCACAACGCCCTGTGATATATTGCACTTCCCCCCACAGGAAAGATAAGTGTTTTGTCCCAAAACAATCCAGCTTTGAAGAGGTGAAGCCCAAGGCCACCACCTCAAAATCTGTCCTGATCCCACTGGGCATTCTAGAATCAGGTCTAGAATAGCCCACAAGTGTCGTGCATACAAAGAGCTACTAGGGTTGATGTTCCAGGAATTTAAAGAAAAGCTTCTCTAAGATACTGAAAAGAGCACTGAGTCTGTGCAGCAGTGACTCTGGACAGTCCTGGGGCGTTCCAGCCCAGCCATTTCTCCCCACACACACTCCCCGGGAAGCCTGACGTGCGCCCAGAAGCCCGGCCTGGGAGCGAGAGTGAAAGCCGTAGTCAGTCTGAACGTCCATCCAGGGAAAAACAAGTTCATGAATAGTGGAACACTGCGCAGCTTTGGAAGTGAATAGAGAGCTACACGCTATAACGTGGGTGAGTCCTAGAAATAGGGTGATACATCAGCAAAGCAGGGTGCAGGCGACTGCCGGTGGTACAGTGCTAATTCTATAAAGGTCATAAACAAGCCTTTTTTTAATGACGTTTCTCATTCGATTCCAGTGTGGTTAACATACGGTGTTATATCAGTATCCAGTGTACAATATGGTGATTCAGCAGCTCTGTACATTCCTCAGTGCTCCCCCATCCCCCGCCCCTCTGGGACCAGCAGTGTGTTCTCTAGAAGTAAGAGTCTGGTGCTTGGTGTGTCTCTTTTTATTCCTTTGCTCATAGTTTCTTAAATTCCTCATATGAGGGAAATCATATGGTATTTGTCTTTCTCTGACTTATTTCACTTAGCATTATTCTCTCTAGCTCTATCCATGTCGTTGCAAATGGCAAGATTTCATTCTTTTAATGGCTGAGTTATATTCCATTGTGTGTATACGCCACATCTTCTTTATCCATTCATCTGTGGATGGGCACACTGGCTGCTTCCATATCTTGGCTATTGTAGATAATGCTGCTGTAAACATTACGGTGCATGTATCCCTTTGAATGAGTGTTTTGTATTCTTTGGGTAAATACCCTATAGTGTGGTTGCTGGATCATAAGGTAATTCTATTCTTAACTTTTTGAGGAAACTCCGTACCATTTTCCACAGTGGTTGTACCAGTTTGCATTCTCACCACCAGTGTAAGAGGGTCCCTTTTTCTCCACATCCTCGCCAACACTTGTTGTTTCTTGTGATTTTAGCCATTCTTGACAGGTGTGAGGTGGTATCTCATTGTGGTTTTGATCTGCATTTCCCTGATGATGAGTGATGTGTCTGTTTCATGTGTCTGTTGGCCACCTGGATGTCCTCTTTGGAAAAATGTCTGTTCATGTCTTCTGCCCATTTTTAATTGGATGATTTGGTTTTTGGGTGTTGAGTTGTATAAGTTCTTTACGTATTTTGGATACTACCCCTTTATCGGATGTGTCATTTGCAGATATCTTCTCCCATTCAGTAGATTGCTTTTTAGTTTTGTTGGTGGTTCCTTTGCTGTGCAGAAGCTTTTTATTTTGAAGTAGTATCAATAGTTAATTTTTGCTTTTGTTTCTCTTGCCTCAGGAGACGTATCTATTTTGAATTTATTTTTGTGTATGGTGTAAGAAAGTGGTTCAGTTTCTTTCTTTTGCACATAGCTGTCCAGTTTCTCCAGCACCGTTTGTGGAAGAGACTGTGTCTTTCCCATTGCATATTCATTCCTCCTTTGTCAAAGATTAATTGACCATGTAACTGTGGGTTTATTTCTGCTTCTATTCTGTTCCATTGATCTATGTATGTATTTTTGTGCTGATACCGTACTGTTTTGATGACTACAGCTTTATAATATAACTTAAAGTCTGGAATTGTAATACATCCAGTTTTGTTTTTCAAGATTGCTTTGGCTAACCGGTCTTTTGTGAACATACAAATTTGGGGATTATTTTTTCTAGCTCTGTGCAAAGTGCTGTCGGCACTTTGATAGGGATTGCATTAAATCTGTAGGTTGCTTTGGGTGGTATAGACATTTTAACAATATTTGTTCTTCCAATCCATGAGCATGGAATGTCTTTCCATTTCTTTGTATCATCTTCAATATCTTTCATCAGTGTTTTATAGTTTTCAGAGTATAGGTCTTTCACTTCTTTGGTTAACTTATTCTTAAATATTTTATTATTTTTGGTGCAGTTGTAAATGGGATTGTTTTCTTAATTTCACTTTCTACTGCTTCGTTATTAGTGTATAGGAATGCAACAAATTTCTGAACATTGATTTTGTATCCTACGACTTTACTGAATTAATATATCAATTGTAGTAGTTTTTTGGTTGTCTTTAGGGTTTTTTACATAGAGTATCATGTCCTCTGCAAATAGAGTTTTGCTTCTTCCTTACCAATTTGGATGCCTTTTGTTTCTTTTTGTTGTCTGATTGCTGTGGCTAAGACTTCTCGTACTGTGTTCAATAGAAGTCAAGCCTTAAGGGATATATATTGCTTTAGTATTTACACACATACACAACCACCTATGCATACACACACATATAAACATGCACACATATAATAAAACCTTTTCAAAGGCAAGGGGATGATAAATACAAAATTTAAGTTAATTGCCTCTGGGGCAGAGGTAGGAAGGTAGAATATTGTCAAAAACATAGGTTTTCAACCACACTGTCCTATATTCTGCTTCTTAAGCTGTGTTGTAGATTTGCTAATGTCCTTATAATATTTCACAACATGTGTGTTACACACATTCGCTTCTTTGCATCAGATATTCCATAATTTGAAAATGTTAAGCAGGCCATGAAGGCCATCATTCAGTGCAGCCATGTGCCTTTTTCTGGTCAGATTCTTAGTCGGTGAGTGACTCTAGAAAAGGTTCACATTGACCCCCTTGAACTACTGTTGTGGTAGGGGGTTTCCTCCTGGTTCTTCAGGCTGGGAGAGTCCATTGCAGATATGGTCACCAAGAGGGCCCCCCCACCGTGCCCACATCGTGGGGACATGGGCAGTGGGTGGAACCCACACCTGGGGGAGCATTAAAAGACTAGTTTACCAACAGCAGTCATTCAGACTTGTGTTTGCTAGGCATTTTCTCCAAAACTGAAGGAAGTAAACCTGTCCCTTCAAGGAGAACAAATGACCATATTTGTTACCAATGATAAAAAAAATTATATTTGGCGGGCACCTGGGTGGGGGGCTCAACTGGTTGAAGGCCTGACTCTTGATTTCGGCTCAGGTCATGATCTCATTGTTGTGATCCTCAGGGTCATGATCTCATGGTCATGAGATCGAGCTCCACATGGGGCTGTGCACTCAGCAGGGAGTCTGCTTTTCTCTCCCTCCTTATGCTCCCCCCCGCCCCGCTCTCACTCTCTCTAAAATAAATAAATCAGTCTTTTTTAAAAATTTTGTTTTGGGACAAAAATGAAGAGTTTTTGAAAACTTGTGTGTACCACTATGAACTTTATAGCTTCTGAATAGTTAGATTTTTCTAATGAGACTGTGATGTAAACAAATACGACTTTTTAGTATTATGTAATGAAATGTGTCAACATTTTGAAGATCTGCCTCACTCAGTGAACCAGTATTTCCAAATGACCAGAACCACGTGCTGGTCCAGAACCTTCCACAGCGCAAGATGGACTGTCGAGTTCAGGGCAGCGAAGTTCGCCGACACGATTTCCTGCACAGCACCATTGTAGCTGAACTTGAAGAAAGGGCCACTTGTGCAGTTTGGATGTAGGATCAAAGAAGAATATCCACAGTTTTCTTAAAAAGCTATTATAGTACTCCCCCTTTTCAACCACGTGCCCCTTCCTGAGTATAAAGGTGAGCCAAGCTCCTGTTCTGATGGGGATGGGTGGGGACGGGGTCGAGGGACATCTGGGCTCCAGAATCTCATGGAGAAGTGACGTCCGGAGAAGTGATTCTGGGTGGTCAGGCACTGGAGCTTATTGCTCAATTAAAATGATCTGCTGGGAACACATTCCTCCCCCTCTTCCACGTTCTGGGCTCTGACCTCCCTGAGCACCGTCCTAGGGCAGGGATGGCACCCACATTATTACTGAGCTGCTCTATGTGGTGAGTCAGAGAGATGGCCAGATTCCAAGCCAGCTTCTGTCCTTTCACGTGAGGATTAAAACACAACCACTAAAAATGAAATCGATTTTAAAGAACCTGAGTTGCAGAGGGATGGAGCATTCTACATCCTGATGTTTCCTGGGCTGGGTGTTGGGCGGGGAGGGTGAGAAACTGGCAGCTGTTAGCCGGTGATTCTGGTTTTTTTGCTTTGTGTTCATGAGTGGTTTTTAACCTAGGCCCCCTTCAAATGTGTTATTGTTAGAAAATAAGCCAAGAAACAAGGGATAGTAATTTAGTACTAGGAAGTTAATTCTGGGGACCTCTGACCTTCCAGCAGTCACGTGGCTATTGATTTTCAATACCGTGAGGTGACGTGCCCCCCTAAGCGTGGGGTTCAGCAGATTCCAAACACTTTCTCCCTTATCAGTCGAGTCCCTGAGTACTTGAGCATTAAGACGACAAATGTCCACAGTTAACGGCGTGTCACATGGCAGCTGGGTGGACGTGCCAATTTTCTAATGAAGTCGGGTTGTTGGCAAACACACCAGTCATCATATATTGAAGGAGGTCTTCTTTTGTGTATTTCCAACACTCTTGAGTGCTTCGAAAGATACCAGTTACATCATTGTCTGAGGGCCAGGCACCAAGGGAGAAACATCCACTCGCTGCCAAGACAAAAACAAGCAAAACCAGAGTTAAAAGCAAGATGGGGCTGGGTTTATAAGAGGTGTCAGAAATATTTCTTCCAGTTGTGCTCGACGGAGGAAATACCCTGCGCAGAAACAGTGGCTCTGACCCCCTCGTTTCTTCCTCAAAGAGAGGCATCTTGGTAATTAATTCCTCACTCCCAACCTCGCTGGCTTTCTATGGGGAAGAATCGGTATCATTTTTCTTAATATTGAAGAAATGAAAACAGTTGATGCCTTTTGGGTCCAAACCAGCATGTGGCTGACCTGTCAGTCATCGGCCCTGGTGCCGTCCACCCGGTGAGTCAACAGAGAGACCTGACCCTCCCGTCTCTCAGACAGCCTGACCCCTTTACGCCACGCCAGTGTTTGCCCCCGCCCTCCTCCCCCTCCCGGTAATAAATTATGGTTGCCATCTTGTATTGATTATTGAAAATGTTATGTCCATGGGAAGAAAATGCCATTGCTTTAAATATCAACATTACTAGGGATCTTAGAGTTATTTTTTACAGAGACGTGTGTGATAAAAATTTTTAAGCAATCGAAAGGAGTGAGGGGAGCAGAATTATTAAATCACAAAAAAAAAAAAAAAAAAAAATCAATCCTCCGTTTGGTCTGGCCAGCCCAGCGTTCCTCGGCTCAGGTAAGTAGTTTAAAGTCAGACGTGTCTCACCCTGGACTTTTTACAGGAATGGAGAAATTTATAATGAAATTCAACAAGGAAACTGGAAAAACAGCCAAATTGGTGCAGCAAAGTGGTTAATAGGATCATTAGCCTCCTCGCTGTATTTTTTGGACACTGTGTGCCGGTACCGCGGTGCTCGAGACCAGATTGCAGGAACAGGCTGACAGTTAGCAGCTAACTCAGCAGTGCTGGGTACAAACTGCCATCTTCCTGTGGATTTACAGCTGCAGCTTCTGCTGCTTCAATTAGTTCTATAGCACACAGATGTTGCTTAAATGTTGCTGCTAATGATACTGCAATAAGCGTAAGATTCATGCCATATTTTGAGGCACGTAAATTTCTCAAGTGGCACAATTAAAGTGGAAATATTAGGTGGGGAGAACTTGGCAGTCTCTCCTACTTGGAAGGCGCACCCGCTATGCAATAATGGGTCAAAAATTCATTCAAGTTTTACTGCTGTTCCGAGTTTTAAAAGACTTTTCACAGTTGAATGCAAAGTAGTAAAAACCAGGGTATTAGGAAATGAGAATGCAGTTCTGTTATTCAGACATGACTTTTAATTTCAAATTGAAATCACATGCTCACTTTCCTGGATGTGACCAAAGGGAAAAGGCACAGGCTGAAGAGATTTCGTCTTGAAGGTTAAAAGTCCTGAGTGCAGAGGAATTCATCGCAGTGCCCTCGGAACAGCTGGTGACGCGGGGACGCCCCGCGGTCCCCCCACACCCAGAGAGGCAGCGCCAGTCACCGAGCGGACCCCCCCCCCCAGCCATTGGCCCCACCAGCAGGCTCCCAGCCCACAGCCCGAGGGCACTGCCTCGGGACACGCACGCGTGTCCAGCCACACGCACACGGACACGCACGTGCGCC
The DNA here is from genome assembly GCF_964656455.1 of Halichoerus grypus. NCBI lineage: Eukaryota > Metazoa > Chordata > Mammalia > Carnivora > Phocidae > Halichoerus > Halichoerus grypus. Next base: position 3,121,101 of record NC_135718.1, on the reverse strand, counting down.
CCGTCCCATGCGTGCATGGGCCCCGCGGGTGCACAGGTGCACCTCTCCCGCAGGCAGACGAGGAGCGTCACGGGGGCTCTGGGCCTTGAGTCGGCCTTCTGGAAGCCCTGCTGGAAGGTCTCCCTCATCTGTAGTCCTTTGTCATCCAAACACAGTGCTCTGCCTGTCGCCAAACTTTCTTTTCCGTGACAAAGCTCTCCTTTTAGATTGGAGCTGCTCTCTAGTTATCAAACACGCTTTTGATTTCCTCCTGCACCGACTTAGAAGGCAAGCAGTTCTGCAGGTGAGGCCGGCAGCCCGTAGGTCTCCAGGTGCTGCCCGACTCTTTGTGCAGGTCAACCCCGCCCCGTTCTAGCTTATTGATTTGAACTGTCTGGTAAATGGCTCCATGGCACTTAACCAGGATCGTCTACTCCTGCCACCCCCGTTAGAATTCGAGGCCACGCGTGGCTCTCGGGCTCCTGGCTCTGCTGGAGGATGGGCACAGCGAGCCCTGTCCAGGCCTCTCTGGTGGGACGGATTCCATACTCGTAGCGAAGGCTATCTGCACAAGGTGTTTCAGCCAGTCATCTCGTAGATACTTGCCAAATAGTTGCTTTCGTCCTCAACGATGCCAACCATTGAGTGCAGCCTCCCGTAGACAAGCCCGGGACTCTGAGCGGCTTAAAATCCAGTACATGGCTCAGCATCCTCCTCTCTCCGCACCTCCTCCTGTCTGTCTTTTCTCTTGCCCACTGCTCTGTACCTATAGCACTTGGATTATTTACGGCAAATCTTACAGATGTCAGTATTGTCTTGTTCTGAAGCAAAAAAGACAATGAGTTCCCGCTGACCCCAGTACAAAGGATCTCGCCGGAGCACAATATGTATTTTATACTGGCAGTGAAAAGCCTACATGTAATTGAGAGCAAGAAAGAAATGTCACTGTAGCATTTTTGTTGACACTGCACTCTGTGTGGAGGGAAGCCCAGGGCCTGGTGGGCAGGGGCGGTGGTGGCCAAGCACCTCCCCAGGAGCTGGGGATTTAGCAAGGGAAAGGTGGTAGAAATTAATCTGTTCAGATTTTCCACCTAACGAACTATTCCCAGAACCGAAGGGCCACGGAGGAGAAGTCCATGCCGGCATTCCCCATTTGTGCAGATAGACCCAGAATCGGAGCCCATCTGCTAACTCAGATCTGTTTTTCCAGCTCTTTATTGTCTTCCATAATGCTTAATGTACTGTTTGTATATGTTGTCCTTGCACTATATTTGATGTGCTCTCGTATATTTTATTCATCTCTGGCTTTCGACGAAGGCAGGCTCCCAGCAAAACTGAGAGTCATTATTTGCCGCCATCAATCAAGTGTCTACACGGTTGGTGCCTCATGGGACAGACTTGATTTTAAGCATAAAACGGAACTCTTGCTCTTTGGGGCCATTTCATTCTGTGTCCCTGGTGTCTGTCGTGATGTGTGGACACTGGAGGGCTGGCCTGCCCGCGGGGGCGCCGCCGCACCAGAGCTAGCTTCGGCCGACCATTCTCGGGGCCCCCCCGAGCCGAGTAGCTGGAGCTGTCCAGCTTCTTAGGGTTTAAAAACGTAAAAAGGGAAGTCTGTTGTGGCATAAATGATAGACCCCGATGAGGCAAGCTGGCGAGCCCACCTGCCTCGCTCGGGGACAGGCGGAGTGTGCGCGAGGACACAAGCCCCAGGGTGCTGGTGGCACCGTCATGGTCCATGCAACCCTCCTCCCAATACTCAAGACGGTGCAGGTGCTGGGGGTGGGGACAGTGCACTTTGTGCTGAGGCTCAGCCCTTTCCCGGGCACCAAAGACACATCCAGACCTTCTGGTCCTGGGAAGGGAGGGTGTGAACTGGGTGAGACTGCAGGGATGCCGAGCCTGCCCCTGGTGTTCCTGCTGGCTTCTCGCAGCCACAGCTCCCGTTCGCGGACGTCCCTTTCCTCATCTGCACCGGTGGTGTGGCGTCCTCACCTTTTCGCTGCGTCCTTTGTGGTGATGTTCCGCACACACCCCTCCCCTCTAGGGCTGGCCTCGTGCCCCAGAGCAGCTGCTTCTCGCTGGGCTCTGAGCACCACAGAGCTGGAGCAACACCCGGGGGAGGCGGGGGGGGCCTGGGGAGGCAAACCCCCGCATTGACCAGGTTCTCTCTGCTGGGGCTCCCGGGCTGGGCTGCGGTCCGCGGTGAGGGCGTGGGTCCGTGCACGTGTCTGTCTGCATGCTCGTGGGGACGCTGGTGCTGTTTCCAAGTTCAGGTGAGGGGGGCGTGGAGGTTAAGCAGAGGAAGGACAAGGGCTTCCTCCTCCCCTGGTAGCAGGTATTTAGCAGATGGGAAGATATTAGCAGATGGGAAATCAGCAGATCCATTTAGATCAAGATACAAATGTAAAAGCTGCCAGCCCTGTACTAAATGTTACACTGAACACGTCCACTCCATCAGCCACTTTCTACCTGCGCACATGCAACTGCTCTTATTACAAAGTCGTGTAGAAACTGAGGGAAGGAAATTCCACATTTGAGAAGGAATTCATTGTGAGTTGAATTTCAGCATTAAAATGGAAGTAAATTTCTCAATTCCTGTTGACTTTCAGACTTGTAAGTCCTTTCATGAGTAAGTGTTTAACATCAATTAACTACTACTTCAAAGGAAAAAAAAAAATTGTTCTTTTTTCTCCTAGATTGCTTCACTACAGAAGTTCCAACATAAGCTATCTTCTAAAAATGCATTCCAACCCTGTGATAATTTCTGATACAAAAAACAAAAAAACAAATGACGAAAGTCCCACCTGGGTCCCAGGAAGCAACCTTCCCTGCAGACCACGGGGTCCTGACCCAGCCGTGTCGTCTTGCTGGACAGTCTTTTCCTCTGCGTTAAAAATCATAGCTACACCTCGCATCTGTGCAGAACCGTGCCAACGCTGTGACATGTTTTCTCACTTAATCTGCCAGGGCTGCAAGGTGGGGGCTGCTCCACCCATTTACATCACAGAAGACTGAGGCTTGGACTTAAAACTTGCCAAGACCCATAGATCCTAGCAGTGGGGGGAGCTCGCGTCAGGCCTTGTCACTGAAGTCTCAAGGTTTTCTCCAAGGGAATTGAACTGGGCACTTTTCAAAGAAATCTACAGAACTCAACAGTTGCTATCTTATACACCAGTTCATTCATTCATTCTTCCAACAAGGGTTTGAGTGTCCGCCATGGGCTGGGCACTCTTCTCGGCTCTCAGGATATAACTGGGCAGGACAGGTGTACTCCTGCCCCAGTGGGGTTTAATTCTAGTGGAGAATATCATCAGAGGAAAGTGAGATCATTTCAAATGATAGAGTGCTGTGGAGATAGAGAGTGGGGTTCAGCAGGTGATGAAATCTACCTGTCTCCAAAGATGCCCTTCACCCCCAGAACGAATGACCCCACTGTCCATCCAAGGGCTGCATCCACCCATGTGGACTTGCTCACCCTGATTCAACAAAGAGACTCAAGTACTTGAAGAAAGTGGGCTTGTCCTTTTTTTCCCACACTCACACATGACAAGAATATGAGACCTGCCTATGTCGTCTCCCCAGGAAGATGCTAAGCTGTTGTGTGATTTCGGTCCCTGATTGATTCTGCTCCACTGTTTACACTGTGGGTTCCAGTGGTGTCTTGTTTCTGCAGCCTCAGCTTTGAGGGCCCACATGGCAGGCGTCAGAAGGACGGACAAAGCACAGCCATCTTAGGAGCCCAGAGCAGGAAGGAGTGAGGCTCCTCGCAGACCTGTGGGCCAGATGGTGCGTGATACCCTGCAGACCTCCGCCAGCTCACCGTGCTCCTGGACGGCTTGCTGTCACCTGCCTCTCCCTGACTGCTGACTGTTGGAGCAGCTTCCCGTGGCGAGTGTGCGAGTGTGTGGCTCTCTACGTTTAAGCCACGTGTAGTGAAAATTTTAATAAACCAGGTTTGAAATATTAATAATCCGTATACTAAAACCTGACAAAGACATTACAAGAAAAATACTTATAAACCAATATCTTTCATGAACATAAATGCAAAAATTTTTTTCACAAAATATGAGTGGTAAAACCAAGCAATGACAAACTCCCCTGGAATGCAAGGTTGGTTTAGTGTCAGAAATCAGTATAACTTGCCATGTTAACAGAATAAAGGAGAAAATTGAGGAGATCATATCAGTAGATGCAGAAAAATCATTTGAAAAAATTCACTCATTAAAACCGCTCTCTGCAAGGTAGGAATAAAAAGGAACTTCCTCAATCTGATGAAAAACATCTATGAAGAGTATACAGGTCACTACTTAAAGGTGAAATGTTACATGTTTTTCCCCTAAGATGAGAACAAGGCAATACATCTGCTCTATTTCTATTCAACATTTATCTTAAATGCTCGCCTATGCAGTGAAACAAGGAAAACCAAATTCATAAAGATGGGAAAAAAGGGAAACTGCCCCTATTTGCAGATAGCTTGAATGTATACATAGGCAATCCCAATGAATCAACAAGTAGAAACTATAAAAAAAATGTGAATTTAGTAAGGTCACAGATATAAGGCCAATATGCAAAAATCAATGGTATTTCTATAGACTGTCAGCAAACATGGAAACAACAAAGTTTGAAAGCAATACTATTTATAATAACATCAAAAAACAAAATATTTAGATTTAATGAATGGTGTGCAAGACCTCTTTCCTAAGAACCACAAAATCTCTCCTAGTAAAAAAGTAGAGGCCTAAGTGAATATCCTTTGTTTGTGGATTGGAAAACTTGTTCAGATGTCAGTTCTCCAAAAATTGGTCAAAAATTTCAAAGCAATTCCAATTATAACCCCAGTAGGCTTTTATAGAAATTGACTATTTTTTAAATTATGTTTGGAAATACAAAGGACCTAAGGAGTCAGAACAGTCTTGGGGAAAAAAAAAGAAAAAAATGCTGGAAGATTTTAGCAGTTGTATTCGTAATAACCAGAAATTAGAAACCACCTAAATTGCACCCAACAAAAGAATGAATGAAAGGATAAATTTGTAGTGTGTCCATGCAATGGAATATCCCTCAGCAATAAAAGTGAGCCATCTCTCTAGGCAGCATGAGCAGCTCTCAGGACTTCATGCTAAGTGAGACGTCAAATGTAGAAGTACACACTCTATGATTTAGGTGATACAAAACCAACCCATGGTGAAAAAACATTCACAAGGCTGGTTTCCTGGACTGGGTGGGTGGCTTCACTGGGAGGGGGCAGGAGGGAACGTCATGGGGCGATGAAATATCTGTATCTTCATGAGGATGCAGGTTAGTGAATGTATCATTCGTCAGCCATGTACAGTTAAGATTTGTGTGTTTCAAAGTATGTAAATTTTACCTGGAAGAGAAGTCGTTGGGAGAAGGGGGTGTAGCTGAAGCAAGGCTGGCAGAACTTTGACGGGTGTGAAAGCCGGATCACAGGTGTGTGGGGCTCAGTATGCTATCCTGATCACTTTATATATGTTTGAAATTCTTGAGAAGACGTTCACTTTTTTTTTACTTTTTTTTATTATATTAATCACCATACATTACATCATTAGTTTTTGATGTAGTGTTCCATGATTCATTGTTTGTGCATAACACCCAGTGCTCCATGCAGAACGTGCCCTCTTTAATACCCATCACCAGGCTAACCCATCCCCCCACCCGCCTCCCCTCTAGAACCCTGTTTGTTTCTCAGAGTCCATAGTCTCTCATGGTTCGTCCACTTTTAATTTAGCACATAAAAAAGAGTAAGAGCAAACATTCTAATCAGGTCTCATTTTAAGTGTAAAACTTAATGTGCTTGCCCCCAAATATTTTTATTTTCAAAGTCACTGTCTTGTGTCTGGTGAGCTGAGCTGAGAGTCACTATCTTTGGGTTTTTTGTCTCTGAGCCTGTTCCTTGCTTAGGGATTGGTCCCTCTCCTTTGCCAGGAACCCCTGAACCGAGATGGTGTCTGGAAATGATTTGGGAGATAATCTTCCTAAAGATTTTTTTAAACCTTAGTGTTTCCTGACCTCTTCCTCAGAGGCAGTTAGCAGGGTCTCCCCTGCGTTTGTTAAGTGGTGGTGTGAATGCGAGGCTGCAAACATGAGCGATGGTTACCAGCTCTGCAGGGAAAGGGTGGGGGGAGCTTCCAGGGTCCTCTAGCTCCTTTTCAAGGAAGAATAGTCTATAAACCCCTAAAGATGAGGCTGAAAAAATAAAATCAGCTTCAAAGTAAATATATCTTTCAATTTCCCACCCCCCAAAATAATCTGGCAAGGACAACGGGAGAAACTCGGGCTGTGTGCGTCACCAGCCGAGTGGTGCCCGTCATCAGCGGTAGAGGGTGTCCATCCGTCAGGCTGGAGACGCGTGTCTGTCCCTACCTGCCATGCCAGGCCCTTCCCCGGGGCAGACCAGTCATTAGCTGGGAGTGGTGTGGATCCGGCCCTTCTTGCTGGGGGCCCGCGGGGACCTGCCTGCAGCACCACCCTGCTCCAGGCCCACCCCCTGCCTTCCAGGTTTCTGACTCTGGTAAGTGGTTTCATCCCTGACCTCTTCTATGTAATTGGTGAATTTTAAATGGGCACCATATGTTCTTTTTTGCAACCTCAGGAAAGGTTCTGTGAGCTTACAGTATTAATGCAACCTACCATTATATTGGATCATTTCACTTTTATTTTTAACTAAAAAGGCCATCCCTCAGATTTTTTACTCATGTAGTGCCATTTCCAAATTGAACCCTAATACTGCTGTAGTTCAGTAAATCAAAGATATCCTGATTATGTTGGTATTAATATTTTGATATCATTGGCGGTAGAGTTTTTAGTATAGGTTTTAACATTTACTGAATGCTGATATAGCCATCCGAATGCTGGTACATTGTTCAGGGAATTAACCAGTGACAGATTGTGTGCTTCGTATATCAAACAACCATTCTTTTTTTTTTAAGATTGATTGATTTATTTTAGAGAGAGCAAGTGAGGGGAGGGACAGAGGGGGAGGGAGAGAGAAAATCTCAAGCAGACGCCCCGCTGAGCATGGAGCCTGACGCGGGGCTCAATCCCACGACCCTGAGATCACGACCTGAGCTGAAACCAAGAGTCGGCTGCTTCACCGAGAGCCACCCAGGCGCCCCTATCGAACAACCATTCTTAAAGATCAGTTTATGGAGGTGGAAGAATGGAGATTTGAAAAACAACCAGGAAATTAGCAAATGCCCAAAAGAGTTCAGGACAAGCCGTGCCCACCATGGCCACCAGGGCCAGCCCACTCTAGTGGGTGTGTGAGCAGGCCTCCCAACCGGACCTGGGATGCAGAGCGGCTCTGACCCTTGACCTTAGGCAGAGAGACCCAGAGCCACCGGGGTCAGTGGCAGGTGGCCAAATGCTGTGCAGTGAACCAGCCTCTTTACATGTGCCATGATCTTTGGAAACAACCTATCAGGCCCCACAGGAGGGGAACCAGTTCCAAACACCACCATGCTCTGTGACCTGCCTGGGTGTGGACTTTGCTAGGTACCGGGTGTTCAGGGGGCCCTTGGGTGGTTCCCAGCTGCAGGCCAGGCATGGGGGAGGCCGGCCCGCCTTGGAAGCACGGGGGCGGGGGGGGAAGGGGTTAGGGTGAGGGGCTCTGCCCGCGGCTCGGACTGGAAAGAAGCTGGGGCCTGCCCACAGCTGATGCCGGTATGCTGGGAGTGCGCTGCGGATCCCATTCCCAGCCTGCGGAATGGCCCAAGCAAGAGAGCGAAGCCCGGGCTTACCTGGGTGAGATGCCCCAGCAGGTAGGCGCCCCACTCTGGGAGAGAGCGCTCACCTTCAGAGCTTCTACTGTGCCATTTGTCTTCACGGAAATGTAAGCTGCTTTAATTATTTTGGGGACAGATCAAACTTATTTCAGAAAGAACCAGCTCAGGAGCAGCAGAGGTCCCCTCGAGAGAGCCCCAGCCCTTCCTCTCCAGAAGAGCTGCTGCTTTATCATGTTTGCCATGATTCCTACCGTCTCTATTAATGCAAAACATAACGTTCTTCAAGGAAAGTGAGAGGGCCTTATGCCTATGTCAATTCTTTTATTTGTTAAAAGAAAGAAAAATGGAGGGCCATCCCCAAAATGCTGGAAGAGCCTGCTGCTCTCCGTGTAGGGAACCCTGGGGACGGTTCGGGAGCACAGACTACTTCCCCCTGCATGCGGGCACAGCCGCTCCAGGTGCCACGGGCTGCATCCAGGGGCTCCGATGCGAGGAGTGAAGGCCCCGGGCTGACTGGTCCAAGGCCTGGGCACTGTGGGGTGCACGGGGCCAGCCAGCAGGGTCTCCTGGAAAGGCTAGCCATTCCCCACATGCAAGGGACATGTGGAGGGCTGAATTGCATGATACGAGGAGCAAGTTGGGAGCCCCAAGTCCAGGCTGGAGGAGGAAGGAGGGGGCTTTCCTCCCAAGCCCCCAAGGTGGGGCCAGCAGGTGTATGCCGGGCGTGGGAGCAGGCCGCGGTGCAGAGGGGGTTCGAGACCACACCGAAGGCCTGTGGCAGCACGGTTTGAGAGAACTAGGGTAGCTCATTGATTTTCAGTGCATCAGTTGATGAGTTTTGAAAATGTATATATACCCATGTAACACCCCAATCAAGATACAGAACTGTTCTTACAGATAGCTGCACACCCATGCTCATAGCAGCATCATTCACAACAGCCGAAAGGTGGAAACAACCTCAAGTGTCCATTGATGGATGAATGAATAAACAAACCGTGGCGAATCCACACCATGGAATATTAGCCTTAAAAAAGGAAGGAAACTGGGACACCAGCCACAACGTGGACAAACTGCAGACGTTACACTCGGCGCAGTGAGTCAGACACGGACCGTCCCTACTGCACAGTCCCACTTACACCATGCCGGGACAGTCAGATTCGCAGAGACAGAACACAGGAGGAGAGGGATGAGGAGTTAGTGATTAGTGGGCGTGGGGGTTCCATTTGCGATGATAAAAGTTCTAGAGAGGATCCGTGGGGATGGTCGTATGACATTGGGAATGTACCTAATGCTACTGAACTGTGCATGTAAAATGGCAAATTTTATGTATATTTTTCAATAACTGAAACATTTTAAAAAGATCTAGAACTTTTTGATCACTTCAGAAACGTCCCACCTGCCCCCTTCCTAGGGATCTCCGCCCCCATGAGGATTCCTGCTCTGCCTCTGCCGTGGACTGGTTCGCCAGGAGCTTCCTGTGGGTGGGGCACACGCTATGTGCTCTTTGTTTGTTTTTAAGATTTTATTTATTTATCAGAGAGCACGAGGGAGCACAAGCAGGGGGAGCAGCAGAGGGACAGGGAGAAGCAGGCTCCCCACAGAGCAGGGAGCCCGACGCGGGGCTCGATCCCAGGACCCCGGGATCATGACCTGAGCTGAAGGCAGACGCTTCACCAGCGGAGCCCCCCAGGCGCCCCTCACTATGCACTGTTTATATCTGGCTGCTTCATTCAACATAGTGGCTGACACTTAGCCATGTTGTTGCCTGCATCCAAAACTCATTTTCTGTTGTGGATTAATGTTCCCGTGTAAGCATATACCACTATTTGTTTACTTGTTATTTTGTTGGTGGACACTGAGTTTCCAGCTTTTATAAGTGAAGCTGCTGTGAACATCCTTGTTCAAGTCTCTGTGGGTGCCTGCTTGCCTTTCTCCCGGGCGTATACTTAGGGATAGAATTGCTGGGTTCATGGATATCTACCTTTATATTCACTTTCAGTTTTCCATTTTACAAACCCCTCAGAAATACATACATCGTTTAGGGTTGTCGTCGTTTTTAATTTTACCCCTACTGGTTGTGAAGTGAAAATTGTTGGTGGCTTTCTTCTGCGTTTCCTGGATGACTCATGGTATTGAGCATGTCCACGTGTTTCCTGGCTGTTTTGATGTCTTCTCAGTGACATGGCTGTTTGCTTCCTGCTCATTTTTACATTTGTCATCCCAATATTGAGTTGTGGGAGTTCTTGATGTATTCTAGAAGCAGTTCCTCTGAGAAATATTTTCTCCCAGCCTGGCTGGCCTTTACATTTTCTTAGTGGTGATTATTATTATTTTTTTAGGCAATAAGAGACTTACTAAGGGGTATTAAGTGGCTTCAGAGTCACTGGTGGAAGGGAGTTCAAAGCTGAGTGCGTGAGAAGAGTTTTCAGACACCAACAACGAGCTGGCCTGGGGGAAGAGATGCCCTACCTGTGTCCAGGGTCACACTGCTTGTGCTGTGCTCAAGAAGACGCCACTGATGTCCTCTGTGTTTTTAAACTTTCTATGTAATTTTAGACTTAAAAGCGAGTTGCAGGGGTGGCTCAGTCAGTTAGACGTCCTACCCTTAGTTTCAACTTGGATTATGATCTCAGGGTCGTGGGATTGAGCCCCACGTGGGGCTCCACCACACTCAGCGTGGATTCTCTCTCTCTCCCCCTCTGCTCCTCACCCCACTCACGCTCGCGCTGTCTCTAAAATAAATAAATAAATAACATCTTTAAAAAGAGAAACTTGTGAAGATAGGACAAAGTGTCCCCATATGCCCTTGACCCAGCTTCCCGTAACACTAACATCTTACATTGTAGCACTACAGTGATCTAAACTAAGAAATAAACAGTGGTAAAAACCAGGGACTTCACTCAGATTTCTCCAGTAATGTTCTTGTTCTATTCCAGGATCCAAGCCAAGACGCCCCATGGCATTTGGTCGTCACACCTCCTTAGGCCCCTCCAACCTGTGATAGCTTCTCACACTGCCTTTTCTTTCATGACCTTGACTCATTAACTTTTTGAGTTTGTCTTTGAACACAACCTTAAAAAATTCACCAACTAGTTTTAGTAGTTTTCCATTAGATTAGGGCTTTCTCTGCATAGAATCACATCATTTGTGGGGAGAAAAGTTTTACTTCTTCCTCTCTCGTGTTTATGGCTTTCATTTCTTTTTCTTGCCTTATATCACTGGTTATGACCTCTAGTTGGTGTGGAATAGAATGGACATTCTTGCCCTGTTCCCCCCTCTTAGGGGAAAATCAGTTCTTGCCACTGAGCATGACATCAGGTGCAGGCTTCTCAAGGTGCCTGTAACCTGAGGGAGGACATTCCCTTCCATTCCTTGCTTACTGAGAGTTTTCACCAAGAATGAGTTGAAGGAGTTGAATTTTTATCAAATATTCTTTCTGCCTCTAGTAAGATTATTATATGGTGGTTTTTCTTACTCTGCTAAGTAGTGAATTACAATTAATCTTCAAATATTGAAGTAACTTTGTATTCCTAGAGTAAACTCACTTGGTCATGACATATTATATTTCTTATATATGCTGGATTCAATGTGCTATTATTTTGTGGTGGATTTTTGTATCTCTGTTCAAGAAAGATATTAGCCTATAATTTTCTTCTCCTCTTTCATTATCATCAAAGTTCAGTATCAGGCTTATGCTGGATTCCTAAGATGTGTTGGGAAGAGCTGCCTCTTTCTTCTTTGAAACAGTCTGGTAAGATTCATCTTGTTTCTCCCTCAAATGTTCAGTAGAATTTATCAGTGAAGCTCTTTGAGCCTGGAGTTTTCTTTTTGAAAAGGCCTTTATTTACAGATGCAATTTTAAAAAGTGATGGAGGGCTATTTACATTTTCTATTTATTTTGTGTCAGTAATAGTTTTATATTTCATGGAATTTATCCATTTTATCCAAGTTATTAAATTTCGGGCACAGTGAGGCTCAACAATACCCCTTTACTTAACCCCTCAATGTACAATATCTTTTTTTCCCTCATTTCTGATATTAGTATTTCATGTTTACTTTTTGTTTGTTTTTGTCTCAATGGGAGGTATTACTGTTTTCTATTAGTGCATATCAAATCGCTCTAAAATTTAGTAACTTAAAACAATAGTGATTATTTCACTTTCCCATAGGTTGGCTGGGTACTTCCTCTTCTGGTTCCCCCTGGGCCCCCCAACGTGGCTGTCTTTAGCTGGAGGGCCAGCAGGACTGGACATGGGTATTAGCCTCACTCACACGTTCAGCACATGATGTCAGCTCTCCATTGAGACACCTCCGTTCTCAGTCACGCAGCCTCTCCTTCTTCTGTAGGTTAGACAAGCTCCCTGGTCTCAGGACAGTATTCCAAGGGGGCAAAGGCACAAGTCTCAAGGCAACCTGCGTCCTAGGCTCTGAATTTATGTAGTATCCCTTCTGCCACATTCCATTGCCCAAGGCAAAATCACCAGATTTAATACAGTTGAGAAATGCATGGCAGACATGGCAAAATTTCATGGCCATGGTTTCAGTCTGTCTCATTCCACAGTCTGGCCACAAACTATGTTCTTCTCTACATGCGCCATATTCTTTCTCCCATCTCAGGATGCCCAAAACTCTCATCCCAGTTAGGACATCAGAGGCCAGGTTCCCATAATCTACATCAGGTCCATCAGGAGACACACACACACACACACACACTTCCTCTGGTGTGACTCCTCAATCCAGAGATCTCTGCACTCACCAGATTACCCCACAAACAGGACCAGGATGAACACAGGGACAGTTGCTCCCATCAAAAAGAGTCGGAACATAAAGCACATGGAAGTCCCTGGTCCTTACCAATTCCGAGATCCAGATGGTCCAGGCTGTCAGAGCTCCCTACTCCAGAGGCAGGAGATACTCCTTGATTAAGGCCCATTTCTGCTCCCAGGAATGATTTCCTAGTCCACTGTCTGCCCATTGTTCTCTTGTTCTGCTCTCTGGAGGTCCTTTCTTTTCCATCAGAAAGGGTCCATGTTTGCAGAACAGTAGCTTTCTGTGTTTGATTCTTGCTCATAGAAAGCTGGAGGCCCAGAAGCATCTTTTCATTTTGAATGGTATTGACCCTTTATGGTCCAAGCTGGTAGTGCTCTCATTAATATAGTTCTCTTAAAAATGTTGTGTCTCCTATGAATCTTGTTGGAATTTCCTCTGTGCCCCCAAAAAGTCACAACCATAATTCTTTTCAAGACAAAACTGTCTCTACTTTGGGTATATCAGGCTTCTATGAGCCAGTGCCCCTTAGAGTCTTGGAAGCCCTTTTTCTCTTGTGAAAGTCTGTGAGGCACTGTCTCCAATCTTTCTGAGGTCTTACGGTCATTCCCTTGATTCAATCTTTTCTCTGAGTCCATTTATTCTTTTAGGAATATTTAGCTAACTGTGGAAACTGAAAATGTGAAATACGTTTATTTTTGAACTAGGTATGTAATCCTGATTCACTTATATTCTTTCAATTCTGCTTGCAGACACCAGTTGGGTTGGGTTTTTTTGGCTGGGGTGGGGGGGGGTTGGTGGAGGGTGGGTTTTTTTGTTTTTGTTTTTGTTTATTTTTAGCTCCTCTGTCCTCTATGTCTCACCCTGCCTAGCTGCGGGAAGCTAACTGGTACTCCCAGCAGTCTACCTAGAAATATTTTTGCCCATGTTTACAAATTTAGGTACATTTACTATTTTCCAAGTTAACTGCCAGTGAGGGTCTTGCCCCTGGTTCTGCCAACTCCTGGTTCAGGCCACTCTCCAGCTCTCACGGCCAGTCCTTGTGCCCCTCCAGCTCTGCTAGTCTCCCCAGCACCTTGCAGCCCCACCGCCCACTGCCAAAACCAGCTCTGCATGCTCTAGGATTGTCCTCGGCAGCACCCCACGTCCAGATATCAGTTTCCACGTCAGTTACTTACTCCTGCAGAGCAAACCACCCAAATACTTCCCACAGTGATGACTGAATTCTCGTGTTTCTGAGGCTTGGCTGGGCTGTTCCTTACTCACGTGGTACGTTCAGCTTAAGGGGCAGGATGGTCCAGGATAGCCTGAGTCATGTGTCCGTGTTTGCCGCTCACTGTCGATGGGACACCTCTGTTCTCTCCCACCTGACCACCTCCCACCACTCCGGAGGTCCTCACGCAGCGGCCTCAGGCCCGTGTATCAAAAGGGTGAGGACAAAGGCTGCACGCATTTGAGGCTCCCACGCTCGCACAGCCTCATGTCCACCATGTCCTGTTATTGGTCGAAGTGAGTCACAGGGTGGCTGGTTTCAAGAGAAGGGGATGTGGACCCCACAGCGTGATGCGGTCAGCGCAAAGTCAGTGTGCAGAGGAGCATGGGAAGGCTGCTTGTGACGGGAAACAGTCTGTCTCACAAAGTGTGTCTCACTGATCTTTTCAGGGCCTGGTGGGTCTTCAGCATTACTGCTCTTGCTACCCACAGCTTCACCCCTGCTGGGACCGTGTCACAAAATGTTCACGACAGGGGTCACTTCCAAAGGGTGCCTTCTCCCTGTATAAGACTCAGTGTGGTAAAAATCGGCACCTTCTAAAGAGGCAGTTCAGAGGAAACACCAAAGCCCCTTCTCCTCAGGGTTTCATGCCAGGGCACCAGTGCAGGCCGACCAGCAGCTTGCTCGTTCTTGCCTCTCTCTCATCTGACCCCCGTTCTAAGCACGTGCCCCTCTCTCCTCCCTGTGCCCTCCCTTCCTTTTCTTCTTCTTAAGGGAACTCCTGAAAATCTAATAGCAGCGCATCTTCGAAGGGCCTTTCCCAAAGTGGAGCCTGCAGAGCACCAGGGAGGAGGCCGTTCGGAGTTGCTCTGGCCCACCAGCCTGGTCCTGCAGCCTGGTGTGGGAAATGCCTGCACGGGGCACGTGGAGTCGGCCTGGAGGCAGCCGGCCATCCTGAGTCTCTGCTGCCTCGGTGCATTCACAGCTGCTCTTGCCTTCCTCGGGAGATAGAGGCTGGCCGGCCAGGGGGCGCTGGGTCCCTTGTCAGCGCAGGGCCCTCGGCTGAGTGTCCAGGGGGCCAGGTCAGCCCAGCCAGACGTGGCCAGGCCAGGGCCTAGACAGCTAGACCTTATGGTCTTCTCTCTCCTGACCCTGTGTCACATACTGGCCCCTTCTCTTCTTTCTCTTTCCAAACCCCCCTGTCTCTCCTTACCAGAGGTAAGAAAGGGCAACTGTTTTCAGAGTCTGCTCTGCTCACCTGAGCTTCCCTGGGCTCCACTGGGCTCTGGGGTAACGGGGTGGGAGGTGATCCCAAGAACAGAGCGAGGTCACTTTTAATATCAGTCTTGATTAAGTTCACTCTCAGCCAAATATGAAATGGGCTCCTCAGCATCCTTGCTCATCAGTGATTTTTTTTTCTTTAGATCTTATTATTTGAGAGAGTGAGTGTGTGTACAGGGGGCGAGGGAGAAGCAGGCTCCCCGCAGAGTGCAGAACCTGACGTGGGGCTCGATCCCAGGACCCCGAGATCATTCCCTGAGCTGAAGGCGCCAAAGGCAGACGCTTAACCAGCAGAGCCACCCAGGCGCCCCGCTCATCAGTGACTGTGAGGGCGTGGCTCAGTCGGGTTGGTCCACTGAGCACTGACTGACCCAGACGGTGGTCCACGGGCCCCACAGACACCTGCACACCTCGGAGGAAAGCCGCCCATGTTATGAGTCTGTGAACCGAGAGGCTGGTGGCCCAAAAAAGCCCCTCCAGAGATATGTGCCCCCTCTGCCCTCCCCACCCCTCCTTTGGGGGCACCTCCAAATGGGGGGCCACAGGCCTAACCCCTTCAGCTCTAGATGGTGTGGCCCATTGGTTATGAATGTGGTGTGGTCACCACCAGGGCCAAAGTGGAATCTGGTCCCTATGTCTTTGGGAAATGGAATCAGGTTCTTTCAGCCCAGCAGCCCAAAGCTGGATTTCTCTTTAAAAATGTCAGTGTCAGAGAAGACGGTGGGGATGTTCAGATGAGAGGAAACTAAACAACAGGGTGACCAAGGGTGATACCTGCTCCTAGACCAGACCCTGTCCCAGAAGGAAACATGCTCCACGGGATGCCGTTGGGTCAGTTGACAAAGCTGGAGTAAGAGCGCTCGAATGAAACATTGTATCCAAGTGACACTCACTGAGGTCTCTAACTGCCAGGTGCACCTGAGGAGGGCTCCTGCCCTTGAGAAACACACACTGAAGTATTTGGGGATCAAAAGCCATGATGTGCTCAACTTCCTCCCAAGCAGCTCAGAAAAATAGACGTTGGCAGGCAGGGAGGTCAGTAATGATGCTGTTAGCAGCCCGGGAATCTGGGCCAAGAGTTATGGGGTGTTCCCAATACTGTTCTGCCAACTTCCCTGTAAGTTTGAAATTATTTCCGAGCAGAAAGTTTTTAGAAAATGGTTTTGTTTTCAGAGGGCCTAGGTGTGGAGGCATGCTCCCCTGCAGGCCCCCGGGCAGCCTGGCAGCGCTGGGCATGGCTCGCACCACAGCCGGGTCTGGCAAGGGCAGCCGGCCCCGGAGCCCCGCTCAGGGCACACAAACCTGCAGACGGCTCTGAGGGCCTTCCCTGAAACCAAGTGCCTCCACCATCAGTGTGTCCACACTAACCTCTCAATTTCAGGTTTATGGGCAAGGCAATGGCAGGCTATTGAACGGAGTGGGGCAAAGTGTCTTCCTTAAGCGTTTGGAGCCGGGGGCGGCTGAGTACCTGTTGTCTCTCCCCATTTGCTCCGAAGCCCTCACGTGCCCTTAGCATTTGGATTGATTCTCCTCATTGGGCCTGTCTTCAATTTGGTTTCAGGCACTTTCCAATAAGTGCACGAAGTGCTCTGGGGCTCTGGAGAGGCGCCGCAGAAATCAATCCGTGTTCATCATCATCGCGGAGGCTACGAGAGCCGGCCGGCCCCTGCAGCCAGGCCCACCAGGGGCGCGTGTGTTCCCAGGCTGCTCGGCTGGGTTTGCGTCTCCCCGCGGAGGGCCAGCCGTTGTGTCTCGATGATGATCGATGCCGTTCATCAGTGTATCACTGCTAGCCGTGGTCTGGCCCTCTCGCGGTCTTCTCGGAGACATGGCAATTTATGGTGCAGGGCTGTGCCTTCGTGACCTTCCCCTGCGGATGGGGTGCCCACACGCGAGACCCAAGAATGGTCCTGCCCTCCCCGAGTTTGCAGTCTGCGGGGGCGGCATCACTGCTCACTGGGATTTCAGACCTGTTTGGGTCTCAAGATGCTGGTCTTGCTCTGTGTGGGTGTCGTCCGGCTCATTCTGAGGAAGGATTGTGGTCACCCCAATCCCGGGTGCTCGAAGAAGCTCCCACGCCTCATTCACAGAAACTCACAATCCCAAGAGGGATGCAGACAGATGGTAGGCTCCTGCTCTGGGGGCTGAGCCCGGGCAGAGAGCCCGCCTGCACCAGGCCGGCTCTGCGTCTGGGCTGGCGGGTTGAGGAGACACGCTCATGGGGATGAGCAGCCCGAGAACAGGCCGGATTCTGAGCCTTTTCCCTGGTCGGCGGCACCAGAGGGAAAGGAGGTGACTTTCCTCCCTCCTGCTCTTTGCACAGCACAAAGTTCAAGGCAGAAGAACGAGCTAGGCTATTTTTGCCCTCCCTTTCTTTCTTCCAAACCGCCAGCAGTTGGGTGGAGGTGGGACTTCCCAGCGTGACCCGAATGTTTGGACAGGGTATTCAGTTGTGATTCGGTGGCATAGGCCAAGCTCCCGTCCTCCCCTCCAGGCTTCCGATCGGCATGAGGGTGTGGCTGCCCCAATGTCCAGTGCTGGGGAAGCACACCCAAGCCATACCCACCCCTTTGTCATCCCCCGTGCCCCATCCCCACCTGTCCCCTGGGGTTCTGTCCCCACACACTGGCCTCTGCCATCCCATCAGGTTGTTAAAAGCCAAGTGAGGAAAACCAGCAAATCTCACTGCCCCCACTTCTCAGGTGGGAGAGCCAGGTCCCGGAGAGTTGTGAGATGTGCCCCAGATCGCCCAGCTGGCTCCAGGCTCCCATACCCGCTCATCCAGATTCTCCCTGGTGGCCGTCTCTGGACCAAGAGGTCTGGCTGGGTGGGGGGGCAGCGCACTCACCTGCCAGGGTGCTGGGAGGCTCATGTGAAGGGTTCCCCAAGCTGATGTGTGTGGAGCAGCTGCGGTGGATTCTCCATCTCCTGGGGTGGCTGCACCGTCCATCTGTCCACCCGCGGCAGCCTCCTGGCTCTGCTTCCCGGCTGCCCTGCCTCCCCTCCGCGCTGGCTCGCCATCTGCCACAATGGCCCCTCAAGCCTGTCCCCACCGTGACCAGACTTGTGAAGCCCACAGGGTGCACGTTCCTGCCTGAAACCCACCGCTGGTCCCCCCCCCATACCCCACCCACAGCAGAGCACCTGGGCCATGCATCCCATCACCCTTGGCCGTCCCCGTCACCCCAGCTCCCAGCACGCCCCAGCCCCATGCCGTCACCAGGAGTGAGGCCCCTTCCGGAGGCAGAGCCCTGCCACTGACACCTCCATGCATCCCCTGCTTTGGGTCCCCATCCTGCCGTCTGGACAGTCCTGAGATCATGGACACTCGCCACATGGGAAGCCAGCTGCCCATTCTCAGCCAGAGGTCAGAAAGTAAAGAGCAAGCTACCTGCCTCCTGGGCGGAGAGGACTCACAACGTCAGCGTCAACGCCGACTCTGAAGGAGCCGAGACATGAGGAGAGAAGGAGGTGAGAGAGTGAGCTGGGGGGCGGGGGTGAGGGGGGGACACAGCCCCGGGCCCGTGCCCAGGCTCCAGCCCCCAGCCCCTTGCCCTCACCCCTGGAGAGGCAGGGAAGTGTCCCCCCACCCCACCCCATGGGTTCGTTGCTCAAACCCCGCCAGCCCTTCACTTGCAGGTGGCGGGAAAGGGCTGGTGCTTCTTGGCTTCCACCAGGGACACCCTGAGTGGAACTGGGTCCAGGCAGGTCACCTGGCAGGTCAGCTCTAGGGTGACTCCCATCATTGGAGACAAAGGAAGCTGACCCTGGCCAGGAGGCAGGCTTTTTGAGAAACGAGCCCCACCCGATAGATAACAGCCCTGGTCCCGTCTGCAGTGCTGCTGTCTTCTCCCTTGACCTGTGACCTCGGCCGCCCCCGTGTGAGTGAGCACAGCCCTCGTCTGCGGCTGCGGGGGGCCCGGCTATGGGATGCTATTGACAAGGCATTTATAAATATTTAATCTTCACATTAAAAATATGGGACAGAAGAACCATTAGTAGCGGACAATAAAAAGGCTTTCTCTGCTGATCGTAGGAGCAAAAGAACGTAAGAGCAGATTTTGATCAGGCTAAAGGACAGGGTTGTAAGTTGGAAACATGTAAATGCGCGTTGTTTACAAGGCAGTCACAGCTCAGACCTGTGGGGGTCGAGGCTCTGAGACGGGCCTGTCGTTTCCTCAGAGTCTGTGCGAAGTATAGACTGCTCATACAAAACAGAATGGATGGTTTATTTACGTCTGGTGCCATTAAGAATGGAGGAGAAAAGTTCAGCCCAGGATAAAAAGCTTAAATCTTGATTTTTCCCTTCCCCCTCTCAAAAAGAATGGATCCCTTGCATTGTAAATTATCCAACCCTTGTCCTTGGGTTGGCAGCTACTTCGGGCTGGTATGGACATTGCATAATCTTAAATATTGATTCTTGTTAGACTAAAAAAAAAAAAAAAAGTCCAAGTGCATGGGGCTCCACCGGTCTGCCTGTCCAGGAAATCACCTTCGCCATAGCTCACTTCTGATGGCCTCTAGCCTTCCTGACAGCAAGATCCATTCTGATTAGAAAAGTTCCAGGAGAAAAAGCAACGGTCAGGATCACTTTCTCCATTAGAGTGAGCACTGGGTGGACTCCTGCCCCCTTGAGCTTTCTGGACCGAGCAAACCAGGATGACCCACTGTCCACCAGTCCCATCAGCTACCAAATTGGGCTCCCCCCGACTCTGGACTCGGAGCAGGCCTACCCATTCATGGCCTCTACACGGGGTGACGGAGTGTGCCCCACTGAGGGTGATGAGCTCCCCACAAATCCTTGTCCCCCAAAGGCACTTAGTGTGGTGAAGTCTACCCCACACACTGAAGAAATGTCCTTTTAGAAAGAAAATCACTTTTGCAAAGGGAAGCTGTGTGGAGTTTGCAGCTGTTCCCTGAGGCCCCTGGGCACTGTCATCATTAAGGTGTGGTCTGAGCAGAAGGAAGAGAATGATCTTTGTAGACCTCCATCAGGGTTAGAAATGCACCACTTCCATCCCTCCAGACCCACGGACTCGTTGTCCTGGTCGGGGAAGCAGCAAACCTCACACAGAGAACATGTTTCCTGTCCCAGGCTCGAGACACCACTTCCATGACTACACGCAGAAGGAGAACGCAACTGTAAAGTGTTTCTCCAGGTGGGCACCTTGTGAAACACAGTGACTGTTTGGAGTCCTCTGTGGCCAGAGCTCCATTGTCTGTGACCTAAGCCGCCGCTTTGTTACCGGCCAGGAGCAGTCTGAAGGCGGGAGGTCTGTTGGCTGACGTCTGCAGTGTGATGTTTAAAAGGCCTTCCTCCGAGAACTGTCTGGTTCCCCCAGCTGTCCCTGGACTGACCGCGAATACCCCGCATACCCGCGAATACCGTGATCGTTCGGGCGACGGAGTTCCGAGTGAGAGCCGCCCGGCGCTCCGCGGGTCCTGGGCAGTGTCCTCCTGCGTCTCCCGCCCTTCCCGGAGGAGGTGCTCCGGCACCGCGGTGGTATCGGGGCGTGATGTGGGAGCTCGTGTGTTCAAGGCCAGCCAACCAATGGATTGGTTTCCCGGATTGATTAAGATGGGCTCAGTTCCAAGAGAGCAACAAAGTGGGGTCTGGGAATGCCCTGGATGGCGATGGTGACCGCCTCCTGTCCGTTGGGTCTTGCCGGGACTCGTGCCCACGCCCCCGATACCCTCGTTCTGGTGCCAGGCATCCTGTGAGGCCAGCAGGGCGCCAGGGTCCAGTTCACTGGTGCAAAGCCGGCCGGCCCAGCCGAGCCCTGCCAGACTCGTGGGCCCTCCCCGAGGTCCAGCTCGAGCCGCCCAGCACTGTGCCCAGAGCGCGGCGGTCTCTGGAGCCGGCTGGTCCTTAGCACTGGCCAGGAAGACCTCTCTGGGTGGCCAGGTTGCCGCCGGCGGTGTGCCTTGAATGTCAGAACGATCCATTTGTATTTCTTTCCAAAGTCTCTGCCTGTCAGCGTGGCCATCCCCACTGCCCGGCTCCAGCGTCCGCCCCAGCGAGGCCCAGGGCGGGAGCCCCTCCGGCCTGAGCTTGGCGGAGGGCCCGGCCTGCAGCCTCACCTTCCCAGCCCGGGGCTCCTTCCGCTCCAGGCCCGCCCCCTGCATCTGCAGGCTGCTCGGAGGCCGCCTTGGTCCCCTGCGTTCCTAACCACCCAGGGCACGGGCTTCGCGTTCTCAGGCTCTCCCTTACCTTTTGGAAATGGTAGCAGCTTTCCAGTGTCCGAGAACCCTTTGTGTTTTTCAAGGTGTATTTTCTCTTTCTGTTCCCTGTCTCTGCCCCTCATCCCTGAGCTCCTCCCGAGACCCTTGTGGAGACCAGCCATTCCTGACGATTGACAGCACCCTGCTTCATATGCGGCTCTACAGCTTCCTCCTTACAAACTTCTTGTCAGACAGGAGAGCGGTGAGCATCTGTGTGCACTAACCTGTGGGTTCCAGAACTCTCCGTCAGCTGCTGCGGGGGGCTCTCTTCAGAGGCCTTGCTTGCTTTGGAATTGGCTCTTTGGAAGCAAGCTTCCCTGTTTCTCAAACCTTCTCTTTCCTCCTCTGGCCCCAGCCAAGGAAGGTCTTCCAAATCCAAGTTCTCAAAGTGCTCTCCACCTCTCCTGGGGGGCACTTATCCCAATTGCTCTTAATTCTGGTTTAATAAGTGGAGATACTTCTTTTGTTCCTGAATGGGAAAGCTCAGTATTTTAAAAGCCAATGCTCCCCAAATTATGAATTCTGTACAGTATCAAACCAATTCTAAAATTATTTGGAAAAGTAAATGCACAAAAATAGCTAAGAAAAATTTTAAAGATTCTTAGAGAAGTTTTGCCCTTCTAGGAATAAAAATACATTTGAAAAAAAGCTATGGAAATTAAAATAAATGGTGTCTGGGAAGGAATACCCAAAAAAGTCAGTGGAAGGAAAATAAGGAATTATCACCAATAATTTGATATTTTAAATCAGTGGAAAAGATGGGCTGATAATTCAGTATATGGTTTGGGTATAACTTGTTCCCATATAAAAAATAAATACAAGTAAATTTCTCCTCATATCAAACATAAAATTAAACTCTGGAAAGATTAAAGACCTATGAAAACTACCAAAGTATCAGGATAAGATGTAAGAGAATTTTGTTTTTAAATCTTAGGATGGAGAAGATCAGCCTAAACAAATACGTGGCAGCCATGAAGGGGAAGGCTGACTTACAGTATGCCAGAGGCAGGGGCAGGGCACGGGGAGAGAAGCCCAAAGCAAAGCTGTGGACTTGGAGAAGATATTTGCAACATATAAACACAAAAGAGGTAATAGCCATAAAATACAAAGAGCTGCTGCAAATTAATAAGAAATAGCGCAATAGAAAAATAGATAACGGGCACTTCACAGAATACAAATGGTCCATAAATATATGAAAATATACTAAACCTTACTAGGAATTAGACAGATGCAAATTAAAACAGTAAGATCGCATTATCACCAATCAGGTCAGCAAAAAAAAAAAAAAAAAAAAAAACTAAGTTTTTTATTTTAATTCCAGTACAGTTAACATACAACATTATATTAGTTTCAGGTGTACAATATAGTGATTCGGCAGTTCTGTACATTCCTCAGTGCTCGTCATGATAAGTGTAGTCTTTTTTTTTTTTTTTTAAAGATTTTATTTATTTGACAGAGAGAGATAGCAAGAGCAGAAACACAAGCAAGGGGAGTGGGAGAGGGAGAAGCAGGCTTCCCGCCAAGCAGGGAGCCTGATGCGGGGCTCAATCTCAGGAGATCCCAGGACCCCAGGACCATGACCTGAGCCAAAGGCAGATGCTTAATGACTGAGCCACCCAGGCGTCCCCATGATAAGTGTAGTCTTAATTCCCTTCACCTATTTCCCCCATCCCCCACCCCTCCCCTCTGGCAACCATCAGTTTAATCTCTGTATTTAAGAGTCTGTTTCTTAGTTTCTTTCTCTTTTTCCTTTGCCCATTTGTTTTGTTTCTTAAATTTCACATATGAGTGAAATCATATGTTATTTGTCTTGCTCTGACTTACTTCACTTAGCGTTATACTCCCTAGCTCCATCCATTTTGTTGCAAATGGCAAGATTTTATCCTTTTTTATGGCTGGGTAATATTCCTGTGTGTGTGTGTGTGTACACACCTCATCTTCTATATCCATTCATCTATCTATGGGCACTTTGGCTGTTGTAGATAATGCTGCTGTAAACATAGGGGTGCATGTATCCCTTTGAATTAGTGTTTTTGTATTTTCTGGGTAAATAGTAGTGTGACTGCTAGATCATATGGTGATTCTATTTTTAACTTTTTGAGGAACTTACTCACTGTTGTCCAGAGTAACTACACCAGTTTGCATTCCTACCAACAGGGCAGGAGGGTTCCTTTTTCTCCACATCCTTGCCAACACTTGTTATTTCTCGTGTTTTTGATTTTAGCCATTTTGACAGGTATGAGGTGACATCTCATTATAGTTTTGATTTGCATTTCCCAGAGAATGAGTGATGTTGAACATCTTTTCATGTGTCTGTTGGCCATCTGGATGTCTTCTTTGGAGAAATGTCTATTCGTGTCTTCTGCCCATTTTTAACTGGATTTTTTTTTGGGTGGTGTTGAGTTGTAGAAGTTCTTTATATATTTTGGTTACTAAACCTTTATCAGATATGTCATTTGCAAATATCTTCTCCCATTCTATAAGCTGCCTTTTAGTTTTGTTGATTGTTTCCTTTGATGTGCAAAAGCTTTTTACTTTGATGAAGTCCCTGTAATTTATATTTGCTTTTATTTCCGTTGCCTCAGGAGACATATCTAGAAAAATATTGCTATAACTGGTGTCAGAGAAATTACTGCCAGGGCTCTCTTCTAGGACTTTCATGGCTTTGGGTCTCATATTTAGATCTTTAATCCATTTTGAGTTTATTTTTGTGTATATGTAAGAAAGTGGTCCAGTTTCATTCTTTTGTATGTAGCTTGTCCAGTTTTCCCAACACCATTTGTTGAAGAGACAGTCTTTTTTCCACTGGATATTCTTCCTGCTTTGTCAAAGATAAATTGATCATAAAATTATAGGTTTATTTCTGGATTTTCTATTGTGTTCCACTGATCTGTGTGTCTGTTTTTGTGCCAGCACCATACTGTTTTGATTACTATAGCTTTATAATATAACTTGAAGTCTGGGATTGTGATATCTCCAGTTTTGTTTTTCTTTTTCCAGATTGCTTTGGCTGTTTAGGGTCTTTTGTGGTTCCATACAAATTTTAGGGTTGTTCTAGTTCGGTGAGGAATGCTGGCAATATTTTAGTAGGGATTGCATTAAATCTGTAGGTTGCTTTGGGTGGTATATTTTAACAATATTTGTTCTTCTGACCCATGAGCATGGAATGTCTTTCCATTTGTTTGTATCATCTTCAGTTTCTTTCATCAGTGTTTTATAGTTTTCAAAATACAGGCCATTCACCTCTTTGTTAACTTTACTCCTAGGTATTTTATTATTTTTGGTGCAATTGTAAATGGGATTGGTTTTTCTTCTAAGATTTTATTTATTTATTTGACAGAGAGAGAGGGAGAACAAGCAGGGGGAGCTTCAGGCAGAGGGAGAGGGAGAAGCAGGCTCCCCACTGAGCAGGGAGCCTGATGTGCGGCTCAATCCCAGGACCCTGGGATCATGACCTGAGCCAAAAGCAGATGCTTAACTGACTGTGCCACCCAGGTGTCCCTGGGATTGTTTTCTTAATTTCTCTCTGCTTCATTATTAGTGTATAGAAATGTAGTGGATTTCTGCACATTGATTTTATATCCTGCGACTTTACTGAATTCATTCATCAGTTCTAGTAGTTTGTGGTGGAGTCTTTAGGGTTTTCTGTATATAGTACCATGTCATCTGCAAATCTTGACAGCTTTACTTCTTCCTCACCGATCTGGATGCCTTTTCTTTTCATTGTCTGATTGCTGTGGCTACGACTTCCAGTACCATGTTAAATAAAAGTGGTGAGAGTGGACATTCCTGTCCTGTTCCTGAACCTCAGGGGAAACCCTCTCAGTTTTTCCCCATTGAGTATGATGTTCCCTGTGAGGTTTTCATATATGGCCTTTATTATGTTAAGGTATGTTCCCCCTAAGCCTACTTTGTTGTTTTTTTTTTTTTTAACATGAATGAATGTTGTACTTTGTCAAAGGCTTTTTCTGCATGAATTGAAATGATCATATGGGTTTTTATCCTTTCTCTTATTGATGTGATGTATCACATGGATTTGCGAATATTGAACCACCCTTGCACCCCAGAAATAAATCCCACTTGATTGTGGTGAATGATGTTTTTAATATATCGTTGGATTCAGTTTGCTAGTATTTTGTTGAGGATTTTTGCATCTATGTTCATCAGAGATATTGGCTTGCAGATTTCTTTTTTTTGTGGTGTCTTCATTTGGGTTTGGTATCAGGGTAATGCTGGCCTCAGAATGAATCTGGAAATTTTCCTTCCTCTTCTGTTTCTTGGAATAGTTTGAGAATGTTTGGTAGAATTCACCATCTGGCCCTGGGATTTGTTTGTTGGAAGTTTTTTGTTGTTTTTTTTTTTTTTCTTATGGACTCAGTTTCATTGCTGGGAATCGGTTTGTTCAAATTTTCTCTCTTTCTGATTCAGTTGTAGTAGCACAGATGTTTCTAGGAATTTATCCATTTCTTCTAGGTTGTCCAACTTGTTGGCATGTAATTTTTCACAGGAGCTTCTTACAATTGTTTGTATTTCGGTGGTATTGGTGGTTCTTTCTTCTCTTCCATTTGTGATTTTGAGTCTCCTGTCTCTGATGAGTCAGGCTAGAGTTTTATCAATTTCATTCATCTCTTCAAAGAGCTAGCTCCTGGTTTCATTGATCTATTCTCTTGTTTGTTCAGTATATATCATTTATTTTATTTTTTTTTAAGATTTTATTTATTTGACAGAGAGACACAGCGAGGGATGGAACACAAGCAGAGGAGTGGGACAGGGAGAAGCAGGCTTCCCGCTGAGCAGGGAACCCGATGTGGGGCTCGATCCCAGTACCCTGGGATCATGACCTGAGCTGAAGGCAGACGCTTAACGACTGAGCCACCCAGGCGCCCCTATTTCTGCTCTCGATTAGCAAAAATTTTGACTGATAACAGCCTCACTAGAATGTAAGTCTTTCAAGAGCAGTAAATGTTTGTCTTTTGATTCATAGCTTTATCCCCAGACCTACAACAGTGCCTGACCTCTAATAGCCACTCGATAAATGTTTTTAAGTTTTTTAAAAATTGTGCTGAAATATACATAGCATTTGTCATTTTAACTGTTTCTCAGAGCACAGCTCAGAGGCGTGGGCTACATCGCTCTGCTGTGCACCTTCCCGTGTCATCGTCTTCAGGACCTCATCATCCTGCGCAGCCGGAACTCCGGCGCATGAAACCCTGACTTCCCGGCCCCTCCTCCTCCACCTGGTCCTGGCACCCACCGCTCTACTCTCTGTGTCCGCGAATCTGACTGCTGTGGGGACCTCAGGTAAGTGGAATCATGCAGTATTTATCCTTTTATGACAACTGTGTTTAAATGAAGGAATGAATTATATATTATGAGCAAAGATAGGCAGTGAAAGATTTTTAAGTTTTTTTCCAGTTGTATTGAGGTATAATTGACCTATAACATTGTAGCAGTTTGAGGTATACATGATGATTGGATATATGTATGAATTATGAAAAGATCACCACAATAAGTTCAGTTAATGTCCATCACCTCACAGTTACAAAAAAATGCTTTTTCCTTGTAGTAAGACCTTTTAAGATCTTCTTTCTTAGCGCCTGTCAAGTATGAACAGTAGTATTGTTAGCTGTAGTCATCATGTAAGTTACATCCCCGGAGCTCATTTATCTTATAACTTACAAAGTGAAACATTGTCACCACCTTCAACTCAAATCCTCCAACCCCATCCCCCACCTCTGGCAACCTCAAATCTGATTTGTTTCTAGGAGTTTAGGTTTTTTTTAGATTCCACATAGAAGTGAGATACAGTATTTGTCTTTTTCTGTCTCAGTTGTTTTACTTAGCATGATCCCCTCAAGGTTCACCCATATTGTCACAAATCTTTCATTTCTATGGCTGAGAGTACCCCATAGTGTGTGTGTATGTATGGATTATATATATCACATTTCCTTTATTCATCATCGTTGGACACTTAGGTCGTTTCCATGATGTGATGTGGCTACTGCAAATACACTGCAGTGAACATGGGGCTGCAGATATCCCTTTGGGAGAGTGATGTCATTTCCTTGGGATGTATACCCAGAAGTGGAAAAGGTAGATCATGTGCTCATTCTATTTTTATTTCTTTGAAGACTCTCCATACTGTTTTCCTTAGTAGCTGCACCAGTTTGCATTCCCACCAGCTATGCAATGAGGGGTCCTCTTTCTCCTTGGCCTGGCGAGCATCTCTTATCATTTATCTTCCATAACAGCTGTCCTAAAAGGCATGAGGTGACATCTCATGATGGTTTTGGTGTGCATTTCCCTGGTGACTAGTGATGTTGAGCACCTTTTCATGTACCTGTTGGCTATTTGAATATCTTTGGGAAAATGTTTCAGGATTTTTCCTCCTTTATAATTGGATTTTCTTTTTTGCTATTGAGTTTTATGTATTGCTTATATATTTGGACATTAAGCCTTATCTATCAGATGGGTGGTTTGCAAACTTTTTCTCCCATTCTGTAGGTTGCCTTTTCACTTTGTACATGTTGCCTTGTCGCTTTGTTGATGGTTTCTTTTGCTGTGCAGAAGCTTTTTAGCTTGATGTGGACCCCTGTGTTTATTTTTTTTTTTAAGATTTTATTTATTTGAGAGAAAGAGCACACAAGTTGGATGGAAAGGCAGAGGGAGAAGCAGTCTCCCCACTGAGGAGGGAGCCTCCCAGGTGCCTCTATTTTATTTTGTTCTTTGTGTTTTAGTTGTCCTATCCAAAACACTGCCAAACCCATGCCAAAGAGCTCTTTCCCCTGTTTTTTTCTGAGAGTTTTATGGTTTCAGATACTACAGTAAGTCTTTAATCAAACACTTTGAGTTAATTTTTATGAGTGGTGTAAGATAGAGGTCCGATTTGATTCTTTTACATGTGAATTTCTAATTTTCCCAGCACCATTTACTGAAAAGAGTGTATTTTCTCCAATGAGTATTCTTGGCTTCCTTGTCAAATATTAGTTGACAGAACATGCATGGGTTATTTCTGGGCTCTCCATTCTGTTGCCTTGGTCTGTGTGTCTGTTTCTATGCCAGTACTATATTGTTTTCATTACTATAGCTTTGTAATACAATTTGAAATCAGGATGGGTGATGTCTCCAACTTTGTTCTTTCTCTGGGTTGTTTTGGCTATTCAGGATCTTTCGATTCCATACAAATTTTTGGATTGTTTGTTCTAGTTCTGTGAAAAGTGCTGTTGGGATTTGGATAGGGATTGCATTGAATCTGTAGATGGCTTTGGGTAGTATGGACATTTTTATAGTATTAATTCTTCTAATCCATGCACATGGGATATCTTTTCAATTATTTGTGTTTTCATTTTCTTTCATCAATGTCTTATAATTTTCAGTGTAGAGATATTTCTCCTCCTCAGTTAAATTTATTCCAAAGTATTTTATTGTTTTTGATGCTAGTGTAAATAGGATTGTTTTCTTTCTTTTTCAGATAATTTTTGTTAGTTAATAGAAACAGTACTGATTTTTGTATATTGATTTTTGTATCTTGCAACTTTACTGAACTTAGTGATTGAATTTGATAGTTTTGGTGGAACTTAGGATTCTCTCTATATAAAATCATGTCATCTGCAAATAGAGACAATTTTGCTTCTTTCTTTCCAATTCTGATGCCTTTTCTTTCTTTTTCTTAACCTGATTTCTCTGGCCAGCACTTTCAGAAATAGATATTTTCCTACATGCTGGTGAAGAGACCATTTGGCAATTCCTAACCCAGATTTAAAGTTCATGTTTAAAAGTGAACTAACAATTTTACTTCAGGAGCAATTCCTTACAAAAAATACTGATCTGTGCACAAATATACAAATTACAAGGATGTTCTTTGTAGCACTTCTTTTTTTTAAGATTTTATTTATTTGTCAGAGAAAGAGAGAGGGAGAGAGAGCACAAGCAGGGGCACAGGCAGAGGGAGAAGCAGTCTCCCCGCTGAGCAGGGAGACAGACTCAGGGCTCAACCCCAGGACCCTGGGATCATGACCTGAGCCGAAGGCAGACGCTTAACTGACTGAGCCACCCAGGCGCCCCGGTAGCACTTCTCAGTGTAAATTTTTTGTTGAAGGAAAACATTTGTGCAGAGGAGTTCAGGAATCATAAGCATTGAGCTCTCTGGGGTTTTACAAAGTGAATATACCAGGATCCCACCTACCTTCTCTTAGTCACTAATACCCCACCCAAGGGAACCTCAATTCTGACTTTTGACACTGATTCATTTTGCCATTTTTGACCTGTATATAAATGGTAATCACATAGTGTGTTCCTTTTTATGTCTGGCTTTTTTCAGTTGACATTGTTAAGTGAGATTCATCCATGTGAGTGCATGTAGTAATAAGAAACGTGCTCTCATTGTCATCTAAAATATTTACATTGTATGAATATGCCACAATTTCATTTATTCGTTTTACTATTGATGGACATGTTTCCATCTGGGGGCTTTTAAAAATAGTGCTATTCATGGAAACTTTGGGAAGTGATGGATATGTCCATTACCTTGATTGTGGTGATGGTTTAATGGGTGTATATATATGTCCGAACCATCAAATTCCATACATTAAATATGTATACTTTTTTGCATGTCAGTTATACCTCAACGAAGCTGTTAAAAAACAGTGCTGCTATTAGCATTTTTGTTGGTGTGATTCAGTAAATATTCATACATATTGCTGTCGGGTGTGAAGTTAGCCCTGGGATTGCCGAGTCGTAATGTGCAGCTTCGGTAGGTCCTGCCAAGGGATTGACAAAAATAGTTGTACCAATTGGTACTCCCACCAGCCGTGTGTGAGTGTTCCTTCCGGTCTACGTATTTGCCAAAATATGATATGGCCTGATTCATCGTAGTTAGCCATTCTAGTGGAGGTGTGATGGTACCTCTTTGTGGTTTATTTTTCATAATCCTGGTAATTAATGAACTTTAGCATCTTTTTTGTATTTTTTGGTTATTAGGATATCTGGATTTCTGTGAATTGCCTGTTCAAGTATTTTGTCCTTTTTTAAATTAAGCTATTTTTTCTTATTGATATGCAGGGTTTCTTTATATTCTGATGAGTTCTTTGTCAGATATATATCTTGCAAGTATCTCCTCCCACTCCATGGCTTGCTTTTTCATTCTGTTGAAGGTATTGTTTTAAGGAACAGAATTTCTTAATTTTTTATTTTATGGTTGAAGCTTTTTGTGTCCTATTTAATATATTTTTGCCTGGTACATTTATGAACATATTCTCCTGTGTTTCCTTCTAAAAATTTTATCTTTCACATTCAGCCACACATCTGTCTGGACTTGAGTTTTATGTGTGGTGTGAGATAGGGGTTAAACTTTATTTTGTACAAGAGACTTAGCCACTTGTTGGCCCAGCCTCACCTGGTCATGTGTGGGTCTGTTTCTGGATTCTACATCCCATTTGATTGGACATTGAACTATCCTTGCATCAATAACACTCTGTTTTAATTATAGTTATAAAGTAACTGGTCTAAGTTTTCCAGTTTTGTCTTTCATCAAGATTATTGACTATCCTTGGCTATCTGCCTGCCCATATAACTTTTAGATTCAGCTTGTTAATTTCCACAACACTAAACCTGATGGTATTTTTATGGTGTTTAACCTACAGGTCAATTTTGGGAAAATTTACTTTATTAAGTTTTTAAACCCACAAACAGAGTATATCCCTCCAATTATTTAGACCTTTACATTTTTTCTCAATTCTTTTTTGTGGTCTTCAGTGCGCCAGTATTGAACAATTTCTATTCAATTTATTCCTAGATATTTGATATTCTGCTACTTTTGTAAATGGTATCTTTCTTTAAAAATGGTATCTTTAAAATTTTTATCATATATTTTTTGTTGCTATACCATTAGTTTTAATAGCAAAGAATATGAAATTTTCCAATGGGGGGCAGATTAAATCATTGCACTTTTTCTCTACAGCTACTAGGATACATGGGGTGGATTCCCATGTACCAGCAGGAGGAGATTATTGGTGGAACATGATGCTGAACATATAAAAGTCATGCTCTGTGTGTTACAGTTTTTTAACTACATGGAAATGTGTATCTATTTGTAAAGTCCTTAGAACAAGGTCTAGAAAGATTGACAGCCACTGGGTAACAGTGTATCACCGGGGAAGAGGAGGAGTTGAGGCAAAGCTGGGATGAAGGAGGATTATCTTTGTCCTTCCTATCCATGTTTATAGCCTTTATTTTTACAACAAGCTTGGATTACAAGAGACCAAGTAAAAATGGACTATTATCTGTTTAATGCCTCTCTCGCTTTTGGCCCAGGACCTGGCCCATAGCGAGACCTCCACAAATACTCCAAATGGAGCTGACATTCTGGAGCTCACTTGGCCTACGGGGAGGCCATGGGTCTAATGCAGGAGTTCTTCCCTTGTTCTGCTGCTTTGAAGATTATATATTATAGACTAACACAAAAAATAGGCGCTATGGAGCGAAACCATGCAAGATAATGAACACTGAGCCCTCCAGGGCTGACGTGGAGTGATATTAAGCCACATATCCTGAGCCTCAATCCAGGGGTTTGGTTGCAAGCGCTGGGGATGCTGAGGCTGCAGCAAGTGTCCACGCAGACAAGCCCCCTCCTCAGAGGGCTTCTGGTCTAGTGGATGACAGGACAGATGCTGCTTAAGGAAAGTCTCGGCTTTATTAAATGGTGCAGGTGCTGAGGAGAAAAACTGAATAGAAGAGAGGGGGAAGGCATCTGGGTGGTGGTTAGGGTACGGGTGTTAATTTTAGAGGGAGCCAGCAGGGACACCTCCCTGGGAAGGGGGCACAAGACCTGGGTGGGGGAAGCACAGCAAATGCTTTTGCAGAAGAGGGCTCCAGGGAGAGGGAACAGTGGGTACGAAGCCTCGGGCAGGAGTCTATGTTCGTGGACCGTGAAGTAACCTGTGTCCTGGAGCCGAGGCAGAGGGGGAGGGGACTGTGGAGTGGACTGTGTCCATCCTGGTGGCCGGTGGGAGAAATCTGGAGGGGGCTGCAGTGAAGGTGGTCTGCCCTAACTTGGAGGAGCCTCTGGCTGCCGTGCTGAGGAGGTCAGCTGGGGCAGGAGGGAAAGCCATGGGACACACGGGGCACTGGGACCTTGAGCCAGGAAAACAGGTGTGGTTCAGACCATGGGGGCGGAAGTGCGATCGCATATCCAACTTAATAAGATAACAAGTTTTTGAAGACATTTAAGAAACAGAACAATGACATTTAAAAGGTAGGAGTATATTCTGGAATGTTCAGCAAATAATGAAACCACTTTAAAAAGCCATCCTCAAAGGCTTCTTTTTCCCTTCAAGGAAAATTTAACTCTGGAAATGAGCTTAGATGAGGAACCCCGTGTGTGTCTGTTCCATGGGGGACCGAGGGCAGCCTCAGAACGGCCCCGACAGAGTTCAGGCTGGGGCTGGGGCAGGCTGGCCCAGCCGGGGCCATGTGAGGGCACAGCTGCTCCCACATCTCCTCACTCCAGGTGGGAGCCAGGCCGTGAGCAGGACTTTGTGGCCTGGAGATGCTGAGTAGGGGCCTATGTGACCTCTACTCCTACTCCAGCTTGTGGGCACAGATCCTGGGAGCAGAGGGGAGGAAGACCCTTGCCTCACTTAGGGCAGAGCGCGGAACGCCAACGGCTCTCACAGACTCACCTGGGACTCCAGTCCCAGCAATTTTCTCAAGGAAATACGGTTTCCTCTGAAAACCAAATGCCTTAGGAGTAATTCTCCATGAAATGTTGATTTTTTATTTTTGTTTTGATAAAACCACAGGACTTTTTTATAACAGCTTTATGGAGAAATAATTCGCATACCTTAAAATTTACCTGTTTAATATGTACGATTCAGTGGTTTTGACCACAGTCGATTTTAGAACGTTGTTAGCACCTCAGAAAGATTCTCCCCTCATGTTTCTTTAGCTGTCACCCCACTTCCCCCATGTTTCCCCTCTGTAAGCAACCACTAATCTATTTTCTGTCTCAGTGGATTTGCCATCTCTGGATGTTGAGTATAAATGGAAACTTGGCTTTTGGGGATCAGCTTCCTTCACTTAGCATAATGTTTTCAAAGTTCATCCACGTTGTGGTTCATCCATGTTCCCTTTATAACTGAATAGTATTCCATCGCATGGATCCACCAAATTTTTAAAATCCATTCGTAATGGACATTTGGTTATTTCTACCTTTTGATTATTATAATGCTGTTATAAACATTCGTGGGCAAGTTTCTGTGTGAACATAGATTTTCATCTCTTAGGTGTATAACTAGGACTAGAAATCCTGGACCCCATGGTAGCAGTTTAACCACATGAGAAACTGCTGGTCTGTTGAAAGTGACTCTATCGTTCCCTCCATCCACCCGCAGGTGCATGAGGTCAGGCGTCTCCACCCCTCACAGCACTGGCTGTGGTCAGACTGACTGATCATAGCTGTCCTGGTGGGCGTGAAGGGCATCTTACTGTGGCTTTGATTTACATCCCCCTGATGACTGATGATGTGGAGCATCTTTTCATGTGCTTGATGGCCATGTGTGTGTTTTCTTTAAAGAAATGTCTCTTTCTGATCATTTGGCCATTTCTAAATGGAGTCATATGTCTTCTTACTGGTTGTGTTTGCAAGTGTTCTTTATATATTCGAGATGCAAGCCCCTTATCAGATACATGATTTTCAAATAGTTTCTCCCATTCTGTGGGCTGATTTTGATAATGTCTTTGAAACAGATATTTTCAGTTTTGATGAAGACCAGTTTCTCTGTTTTTACTTTTATGATTCATGCTTTTGGTGTCAAAGCTGAATGTGCACCAGACCCAATGCGTCACTCACAGTTGCCAATTTATGAGACATCTTTTGTCAAATCTAAAATCCTGAAGGCAGCCCTGTGTGTTCTCGGTTTTACCATCTTAGCTCTTACATTTAGGTCCTTGATCCATCTTAAGTTAACTTTGTGTGTGGTGTGGGTAAGAGTCCAGCTCTATTCCCTTGCTTGTAACTCTGCAAGTGTTCAGCACTGTTTGGTGAGGAGACTGTTCTTTTCCCCTTGAACGGCCCTGGCACCCTTGTCAAAAACCGGCTGACCATAAATACGCAGGATCACTTCTGGACGCTCAGTTCTGTTCCACGGATCTGGCCATGTACCCTACGCCAGGACGACACTGTCTTGATTTCTTTTTCTTTGCAGTAAGCTTTGAAATCAAAGTGGAGTCCTCTGACTTTGTTCTTCTTTTATGAGATTGTTTATTCTGGGTCCTGTGCGCTAGCATCTGAGTTCCAGGATCAGCTCGTCAGTTTCTACAAAGAGCCAGCTGCGATTCCGATAGGGATTGCTTCGAATCTGGATATCAATTGGGAAACACTGTCATCTTAACGATAAACCATCTTCCAATCATGAACATGTGATGTTCTCCCATTTATTTAGGTCTTCTTTAATTCCTTTCGATAATAAAACCACAGGTCTTCTTGAAAGCCTCTGGAGCGCTTGAGTGATCAGCGCTGATCTGATACAAAGTGCAAAGTCTCCACCTGTCTAAGCAGTTAGATGGAGGGGAGCAGGGTTTGGGCTTTGTCCTACCCCATGAGGGAGCCTCCTGCCTCCTGCATGTTGCAGCCCTCACCAGCATGCCCAGGCAGGTGGGGGCTCTTCGCTCCGTCTCCTTGCTACTTCAGTTCAGAGGCCCTGGATATTCTCCTGACTTTGACCCTCCATCCCTGAACACTGTTCTCTCCTCTTCACAGCCAGGGAGCCCTATCTTAGGGTGCCCGGCCATCCTGATTTGCACTCACATGTGTGAGGGGGTCACTTTATTTGGCATACGTCTATCCACTTCACTCAGCCCACCTTACTGAAAAGGCCCCCCATTTGCCACTGCACTGCTATGTCAACTGTGTTATCAGTCAGGGGACTGTGTGGACGGACCTGCTTCTGGACTCTGCTTCATGAAGTTGTTTTATAGTCTTGCTCTAACACCAAATGGTATTACTTACTGTGGCCCCATAAGGAACTTTGTTTGGGTAGCATTAGGGACTGAATAGGTGTGCCCCCAAATCCAAATGTTGAAGCCCTACCCCACAACATGATGGGAGGTGATGAGGTTTAAATGAGATCCTGGGGTGGGGCCCCATGATGGGAGTCAAGCCCTCATAAGAGATTGAAGCCCTTCTTCTCTCTGCACGGTGAGAAGGTCGCTGTCCACAAGCCAGGGAGAGAGCCCTCACCAAGAACCAGATCTGCCAGCACCTGGATCTGGGGCTCCCCAGCCTCCGGGACCGGGAGAAACCAAGGTCTGCTGTTTGAGCCCCCCTGGGGTGTGGGATTTTGTCACAGCTACCCAAACTGAGTAAGACGGTGGTTCAAGACCTCAGGCTTCCCATTCGGTCAAGATTGCTGGGGCTTCTCGTGGTCGTTTACAATTCCATGTAGATTTCGGAATCAGCTTCTCAGCTTCAGGAAAGGAGCTCCCGGAGCTGCACTGAGATTGAGACAGAGTCCAGGGGTCATTTTAGGGAGAATCGGCATCTTTTCAACATGTAATTTTTCAACCCACGAAAGTGTTCTATGCCTCCATTTCTTAAGATTTTAAACATTTCTCAACAATTGTAAGGTTTCCTGGGAAGACATCTTCTATAACATTGGTAGCTTTCTTCCTGGGTATTTGGTATTATTTATGGTGTTATAAATGGTGTACTTTTTTTAAATTCCTACTGTTACCAAAATACGGTTGTATGTGGACCTTGTATTCATCAGTCTTACTAAATTCCACTTACTGAACTTAATACTTTTTAAGTTCTTTTGGATTTTCTCAGGACACTAATTTTATTTTTTTATTATTTTTTTCTTTCAAGATTTTGTTTAACTTGTAGTTAGCTAACATATCGTGTAGTTTTCTCCCTCGTTTGGTCAGTAATTGTTTGGTCACTAGCAGCAGAAATCCCTGCGAGGAAGTTCGGGTAAATGTGAAGTCCGTATCAGGCCTCAAGGGACGCTGTACTCCATAGTAGCCTCTCCCTTGGGCTCTGCCTCCCTGGGACCCCGTGGCCCTGGGCTCCCCAGTCTGCCCTCTCTGAGCCCCAACTGACTGCCCACGTCAGTCTCCGTGGCCCTGCAGCACCAGCACCGCGCTACCTCTGGGTGTCCTCTAGAAGCTTCCGCCTCCCAGACACACCAAGTAATATTATATATATTATATATTTATTTTTCTTGCCTTCTCTTGGCAGAAAAACTTATAATTTTGAATTATCTTATATACCCAGTGTTATGTGCCTGCCTCACCTTAAATTTATATCATTAGTATTTACCATTTTATTAAATATACTTTAAAAGCATGATCTTAATGTCTTAGTAGAATATATAATATTCTATTATATGGCTATACCATAATTCAATTAACAATTCCTATTTTCTGGTATTTGGGTTCTTTCCAGTTTTTTAAATACATATTACTGCAGCGAACAGTCTTGTACTTGAATCTTGCCTAATCTCTGATTATTTCCTTAAGATTGATTCCTCAAAGTGGAATTAGTGGGTCAAAGGATATGAACATTGTTAAGTCTCTTGATATAATGTCAGATTGATTTCCAGAAGGCTGTACCAATTTACTCTTCTATCGACAACTCTAAGAATGCCCATTTCTCCATCAGCAGGATTGAGTATTAGCTTTTAAGTAAAATCTTTTCTAATTTAATAGATGAAAAAAATTTCATCTCATTATTTCGATGTGCATTTTTAAGTAAGGTTGAATATATTTTCCTAAACTTATCAATCACTTGTATTGTTCCCTTGTGAATTGACTGTGAATTTGCCTGTTTTTCTTCAGGGTATCTGGTCTTATTGATTTGCAAAAGCTCATTGTATATTGAGATATAAACCCTTTGTTGTCATTGTTGCAAGTTTCTTTCTGTCTCTCCCGGTGGCCCCAGGCCCAGCCCAGGTTCTGCTGTCCACAGTAATGGTGCCGGGCTTGTCTCTGGTAGCAGGAAACGCAAGTTGCGCTCAGCTAGGCGCCCTGCCCTGTCAGTTGAGGGGGCTGTCTGTACCCTTCAGCGCGGTGGTGGGAGAGGTCTGAGGGGGCCGCGGGCGGATGCCCGGGATGCCTGAGTCCCCTCTGACGCTTCTGTTCTTTTCCGGCCGACACCTCTGACTTTGTTGTTGCTCATTCTGATCCTGCTAGCCAAACCACTGGTGATCTTCTTTTCCTCACTTTCTCCTCATCCTGCCCCTCTGCTGGCCATGACAGAAGCCGTGGCAGAGCCCTGGCCGGTGGCGCAGGCCTCACAGCCCCGTCCCTCTGGCACTGCCTCAGTGCCCCTTCCTGCCCCATCCCTGCACCATGTGAAGGGCTCCCACACTCAGCTTACACTGCAGACGCCATGTGCACTCCAGGGGCGCCCCGTGTGCACGGGCATCCTGTTCTCCCCGGCCCCATGCGGACCACATGGTGACCCGAGGATGCTGGTGGAGAAGCACTAGGGACACAGCTCCCTTGAGGCCCCCTCATTTGTTGCAAAGGCCCTGGGGAGGAAGCTCTCTGCCTTCAGTTTTGGAATCATGGTCCTGTGACATTGGTTGTGTCCAGAAGCAAGACCGCACAGAGCTTCAGCTGACAATGGCTGCACAAGCCAGTTTCCCTCTCATGGTCTGGCTGAGTCAAGCCCTGGGGGCGGCATGTGTCCTCCCTGAGCTTGCTTGGAACCT
This sequence comes from Halichoerus grypus, assembly GCF_964656455.1. NCBI lineage: Eukaryota > Metazoa > Chordata > Mammalia > Carnivora > Phocidae > Halichoerus > Halichoerus grypus. The sequence goes on along the minus strand of NC_135718.1, from coordinate 3,083,182 downwards.
TCCCAGGGAGGTGTGGTGGTTCTCCTTCCATCCACACGGTCAGTCTCTCTCTCACTCTCTCAGCACCCCCCTCCCCTGCCCAAGGTATCTGAAACCCAAGTCAGTGGGAAGGGCAAGATTGGGAGATTAGAGACTTCATTTAGCCTCTAGCCCTGGGCCTTCCAGCCCTGTGACTTTGGGCTGGCCATGTAGCCTCTCTGAATGGCAGTTTGGTCACCTACGAGGAGGAACGGGCTCCGTGGGACTGCTAAAACGACCTGCAAACCCCCCCATGGCAAGTGTGCATGGGGTGTGGTGCTTGTTTGCTCTTCAAAAATGCGTGGGCTGCTCAACTCACTTTAGAGCTTATATTTTAAAAGGTGGTCTCCAAGGATTCTTGAATCAGGAATGATGTTCACTCTCCTCCTGAAATAGTGCCTACCCTGATCTTGCCCTGGGCTGTGCCTTGTGACCTGGGCTGGGAGTCCCAGTGTAGGACGAGAAGCTGAGGAAGGCATGGCTGTGTCTTGTCTTCAAGAAGCTCAGAGTCCACCCAGGGTAGGACGGGAGAACCCTGGGAGGCCAGCAACTGGTGGCCTTGGGAAGCTCCCAGGTTTGGTGGGCACACAGGGAAGGCCCCCTCAGCTGGCCTGGGAGAAAGGGCAGCCTGTGCCCAGGAGCCAGTGTTTGGGCTGAGTAAGAGTTGGCCGTGTTTCCTCTTCGCCCCAGATCACAAGCTGCGGTGTATGAGGCCTGGATGTTCCCCATGGCCCCCGCGGGTGTGGCACAGAGCCGATTCAGGATGTGGGTGGGTATGAACCAAAACTTACTACAGTTCCAAGAGAACGTGTCTCTGTTGGCCATCTGTGGATCGTGAGTGCGGACCTCACCATCCCTGTGAGTTCTACCAAGGACCATGGACGTCCCCAGGTCATGCCACAGCTGGGTCCCGAGCTGAATGGTACCCGTTTGTGTGATGGGTTCACTTTGCCAGGCCAGGGCGGGGTGGCGGGGGGAGAGTCAGAACCGTGTCTGAGTCTGCATGCGCGTCAGGGGCTGGGAGCCGTATGCACACTGGCTCCCAGCACCAGACTGGCAACTTGCTCTCTGTGAAACTGGGAAATGACAAATGACCAAAAAATCAATTTGTAATCTGATTGGAGGTTTTTGATTTCCTCTGATGAGTTTAAATTTCATTAAAAGCAACCTTATTCCAACATAAAAGGAATCCTTGAAGGGTAAAACAGGGGATTGTCTCACTGAGTATAAAGCCTCCTGACTCTTTTGTGTGATTTATTCATCGCATTAATTGTGAGGGCCAACCTGTGGTGTCCGTTGGCAGCTGGGCCCTTATCAGGGCCTGGGATCGGCCGGGCGCGCTCAGAGCACAAGGACTCACATTCAAAACTCGCTCTTTGGCATATTGACACTTGAGTTATCAACAACTCTTATTATCTGCTGGGAGGGAGCTCGCAGCTCGTGGGGACAGAAGCAGCTACAAATCGCTGCCACAGCCGCCCCTCTGCATTCTCTTAATTGTATGTATTCTCTGGAAAAAATGATCACCGTGGCCTCTTGTCTTGATGAGAAATTGACATTTTCGGAGGACCTCTTTGGGCGCTCCCAGCGAGGAGATAAGGCTGAGTTGTTTTAAAGGAGAACAGCCTTTCTTCCCTTTCAGCTCCCTCCCCTTTCCCTCTTTATTGCTCTCAGTGACCCACTTGATGAGTATGGATTTCATGAGGTCTTTTTCAGCATTTGAACTATAAAAGGTTCAGAATGACACCACCCCTTATAGACAAAAGATAACCTTGCCCTTTGAATATATCGATTCTTTATTAACTAGGCTGTTTAATGCAATGAAATGAGGCATTAGATGGAAGCCCATTTCAAGTGCTTTGAATAATCTTTAAAAGCTTGAAAGACCTTAAAAGGCAGTCTGACAATAATTGGCATACATTTGGAGAGAATGCAGTTCTTGCTTCTGATTCGAAACACAAACGTGAAACAATTTCTCCCCAGGTTGTAGGACCCTAGTGAGCCAGCTCCAGGGAGCCCCCCCCACCCCCCCCACTGCCCAGGCTGGTACTTCTGGCACCAGCTTCAAGTGGGGAAGGAGGGGACTTTGGTCCCCAGCGGGCGCCCCCCCCACCAGCACCTCGGGAAGGACCCCGGGGGGGATGGGCGGGAGGGTGGGCAGCCAGCAGCCTTGTACCCCGAGAGCCTCTTTTTTTCTTTGCTATCTCTTTAAGGCTGAGACAAAAATGCAGCCAAAGGAACCTGATTGCCATTGACAGGAGAAAAAGGTATTCACAAGTTTCTTTATGTTTTGAATAATTGTTTCCTGTTTTGCTCAGCAGAACAAGTAATTAAGATGACATTTGTGAGTACTAATTTGGATCACACTTATGTGTATGTGTTACAGAGCTGCAAGCCAAAACATGCAAAACCAGCCTTTCATTGAGGAGAAAGTGAAAAATCCAGAATGAGCTGGAAGGGGCGTGCCGAGAATTCGCAGGAGCTGAGCTTGGTTGTAAATTAGAACCCTGGTGCCGAGGGCAGCTCTCCTGAGCTTTGGTGCCTTTGGCCGCACCACCATGCCGCCCACCCCCCCACCCCCCCCAGGCAGAGCGCGGAGGCGGCTCAGAGGGTCTGTGTTGCCACTGCCGTGGGCCTGGAGTTGGTGATGGCATCCCCCATGTCAGACGCCAGCCGGCACCACCGTCTGGGCCCCGGGTGTCCGCCCGCCTGCCCGGAGCCTGGCGCTGGTTCTCGCCCCAATGCGCTGGGCGGGGACGGTGGGAGGAGTGGGTGTCCGACGTGGCCCGAGCACTTGCTCTCGACCTGGCGAGCCCCCCAGTTTGGAAGCAGTGGCGGGAGCGCCGGGGCTGGGGGAGCTCGTGGCTGGTTAAGCACCACGGCGCTGCTGTGGCCTGCGTGTCCCACAGAGTCCCGTACAGATGCTTGAGGGCAGCCCGCGTGCAGACGGCCCCTCTGGGCCCCGGGCCATCCCAGGAACTGTGAGAAGTGCTCTGTGCCGGTTAGAAGAGCGGTTCGAGGACTGAGAACTTCGTAGAAAGGTTCTTCCATGGATTACTGTATCTTGGCCAAGATACAGCCCTGGGGTCCAGGGTGTGCAAAGGACCACCACCCCCCACCACCACCAACCCAGTGTAACTTGTGCACGCGTTTTGCCACTCGTTGTAATCAAAACAGATAAAATTACCCAAAGTGAAATTCACAGACGAGAAATACTTTAATTAAATATTGTGTAAAATGAACATTTTTATACAGTTAAATATCTGAAAAAATGTACAGATAAAACAATCTTATTGTAGGGTCTTTAACAGTAAAATCTACCATTTAGTGAAGCGCTCAATTTTGAGACAATGAAGCGATGAGGGGCATTGACTAATTTTAATCTAAAACACAAACCGAGTGCAGGGATGAGGAAACTTGCAAACGTTCTTAACATGTACACGTGAGCTTGTTTTTAGATCAAACCCTTACTTATACAAAATAAAACGGAGGCAATTTAGTTCCAAAGTGACTTCTCAGGCTTTCCCACGTAGCTAAGCCTTAGCGGTCAAAGGGCCGGACTGGGACCCGCCTGACCACCGGGAACATTCTGTTTCTTTTATTTAGTCCCTTGAATGAACACTTTCCTAAGTTGTGCATGGTTTTGTTTTTTGTGTTTTTTCTTTTTTGTCAAGAAAGTTTTTTAAAGTCCCTCCTTTTTGTTTTAAATCTGATTTCTGCTGCAATTTGCAAAACATTTGCTGTGCTGTGTCTGCAAAGCATTTAACACAAAGGGGAAAGACTGACCGTCCTGGGCTCACTGTGGGTTTGGCACGAACAGGCACAGGATCTGAAGGAGGTCATTCCGGTTTAAAAAGTACAGACGGTGCTGTTGGGTCTGACCACAAAAAAAGTATTGTTTAAAAAAAAAAGTTAAAAACCAGCGGTGATTTTGGTTCTCCCTGAAACCTCTCTGAATCCTAGGTGGGCCCGGGAGGACACACAACGCAGCAGAATCAGACGCAGAAAGGAGCGACACATGGAACACCAGGTTTGTGCTTTTGTTTGTGTGTGTGTGTGTGTGTTACACCGTAAATCTCCAAATGAAATATCGATTAACAATTGTGTCGTGAGCCTGTGATAAAATAGCACAAAGGTTCTTTAAAGAAGTCCACTTTTAAGGCATCAGAGAAGTTAATGTGGCAAACATTTTAATTAAAACATCAGAAGTAAATTTTATTTTAAACTTTAGGCCTCTGAATTTTTCCAGTAAACACAGTTCAGCTATGTGGCAAAGTCATGGGTGGCAGCTAAAATGACTTTTTACATTCTACAGAAAAATAAGGACACAGCCCCAAACGGTGTCCCCTCTTCGTTGCTGTTCCACATGCACAGAATCTACTAGGATTTGTCACAGCTGAGTGGCACCGTTTTGTTTTGACTATACAACGAACTTTTTTTCAAAAGTATTTGTTCAGATAACTTAAAAATAATATAAAAATAAACAATGAATTTGACTTTTCCTCAAAATAAAAAAAAAGGGAAAAGAAGGATGGAAAGTCTAAACAAAAGCAAATCTTTGAAGTACAAATGAAATGCAAGGACACCGGGTTCGCTTTAACAAAACAGGTCAAAGAGACAGCTCTGGGCTTAATGCTCTTCCCAACACCAGGCCACGATCAAAAACCAATACAGACAAGAAAAAGGAAATGGCAGGAAAAGCAATGTACAAAATTTCAAAGATAAATACAATATTTATAATCGATATGTTACAAAAGAAAGTCCCGTAGCAACTGTAAGTGTTCATGGAAAAGTGTTGAATGGAGACCATTTTATTCCTTATGAGACACATAAGGAAGAAAACGTGTTTTTTTTTTCTAAATATTTAAGTGGATCTGAAAAAAATTCAAGACAAGTGTATAAATATTTAGCTACAACTTTGGCAAAATCACAAAAGTCTACAATTTTATAACCACATACAAAACACATTAGGGAAGAAGGAGCTAGAAGTCAAAAGGACAATTTCTGGTACAAGAAACATGGACCTCACAGTAGCCTAAGAATGCAATAGTATACAGTGCTAGCAAAAGTTGAAAAAATGTTGCAGATCACACTTGCTTAACAGGAAGCTCTAGCAGTGGGAGAATATTTTAACCAACAGACAGTAGCATATTTTTTTTTCTGTCAGTGTGCTTGTTGAAGGCAAGAGAATTCAATATCAAAGTTACAATTTCTAACTACAATAAGTTACAAAGTTTCATTTCATTAAGATGAAGTTAAGCAATGATAAACCCTCCCTCCCTCCCTGCCACCCCGAATTCTCCTAGTCACGTAGTCCTCCTTTCTTCCAGTTCGATGGCTCACACCTCCTTGGCCCCTTTTTTTTTTTCACCACAAAAAAATATTTCACATTATAGAGATACACAACCATTGTGAATCTAAGTATGAGCACAGAAAAATGTTTGGAGGCATTTTTCATCAGTGTTTCATGATAATCAAAATGGTGCATTCACAAAGTTTCTCCCAACACATAGCAAGTACTAGACATAGCGAAGACGGAGTCAGAAACTTTATACAAAATAGGCGTCGCTTTGTTTTCCTTAGTCTTCAGGACTGAGAAGTGTGAAAATATGAGAAAAGTTCAGTCAATAAAATGGAATTGTTCATGAAGAAGTAGGCTGTTTGCATGTTGATTCTTAATAGTTTAAATAAAATCTTTAAACAAAGTCTCTCGTAGCATTCCCACCGCGGCTGGCGTGCTTGCAGACCATGGCTTCAGCAGCAGCTCATATATACGAAACGTGTCCCCTGAAGTCCGTCCTGGGTGCTGGGTGCTGGGTGCTGCGGGAGGGAAGGCGAGCCCCTCACATCGGCGGGACTACCAGCCCAGACATAGCTGAAAGAGAGAGCGCAGCAGGTTACTGGGCCGCCCCTCTGGCGGGCCGGGCGGCCTTCGCCTGGGGCTTCACTCAACGGTGACGGTGACGTGGGGCGTGCGCTGCGCCCAATAACCAGCCGTGGGCTTGGTGAAGGCGCGGGGGGCGGGGGGTGGGCATCTACCTCACGGGACCGGGGTACGTGTGGGGACAACCCCCCCCCCACGACCTCTCACGCTGCAGCCCCCCTCAGAGACTTCCTCGGGAAGGGAGCGGCTCTGGCCAGCGTGCGCGGAAGGCTGCCGCCTCCCACAGGTCTCGGTGGCTTGTTTATAGCAGACGGAGGCCCAGACTCCCCAGAGGCCACCTCTGTGGACAGATGTGAACCAACCTGGTCACATCTGTGATGCCAGCCGGGGCTGGCCCGCAGGCCCGGTGGGACCCGGGCGCCGCGCTCACTCCCTCCGTGAAAACTGGATGTGCCTCAGTTTCCCCCTCTGCTCTCAGCCCTTGCCTCTGACCTTCTTCTGATTGTTCCGTATCGTAATGGTGAGTCACGGGCTCTCCAGGAGCAAAGCCGCTCACAGCCCACCTGCCCTGCCCTCTCAAGGCCAAGGCCCCGAAGAGACCCAAGTCACAGCCCCGCCTCAGGGCGCTCTTTCCGCCCCTCTCGGAATAAGAAACTTGGTGCTAAAACGCCAAGCGCAGCGGACGCTTTCCAGTGAACTCCTGGTATGAATATAATTTAAAATCTTTTAACTTTAGTGTTGTTTAATTTTTGTCAGAATGATCATTCTCATTAATTTATGTAGAACATATTAATACATTTGTTCACGTAGTGATGTGAGCTTCAATTTCCCAGTTCATTAATTCCAACAGTCTTAACTCCTCTCCGACTCACCGTTACAACGTTATGGTTTTGGCAGACCCGCGTGGGTACACGCTGCCCAGGCGGCACCGTGCTCCCGTGGGCCTCCGTGCCGTGCGGACGGTGGCCGGGCCGTGGCACCTGGCCACCACCGGGCCCACAAGCAGCTCTGGGCTGGGGGCCGCGGGGGCGGGCCCGCAGGCCGGTCGGCGGCACACGGGGCCTGGGTGTCCCTCTCATACACTAAGATGTTGGGAAGACAATTATTTCAAATCACGGATACCTTTCCAGTTCCTTTTTTGAGCATTAGTTCATCAAAGTGAAATATGCCACCGACTTCACAAAAGGGCCAGTTTGTCTTCTCCACGGTAACGTCCTCAGCACCCAGCAGAGAGCCTGGTACATAGTAGGTGCTCAGTAAATACTGGTTGAATGGATTCATTTTTTTAAAGGAGTAACTGGATTTGATTTTCACCGGGAGGAGCATATACCAAAGGTGGTGTCTGAAAGAGGCCAGATGACGGCCACTTAATTCAGCGCCTGTGGCCGCCGTGAGTCACAGAGCCACGCGGAAGATCACGAGGCCTAGGGGCACTCACGTGGCCCACCCGCCGCACACCTCACAGGCCATGGTGCGGCCTACGCTGCCCAGAGGGACCCAGCCCTGGGCAGGCACGGGGTGCCTGCTCCACGTGGCCCCGTCTGTGGGCAGCCGTGTCCACGGGGCGCCTCCCCCTGCCCTGGGGGCCAGCCCTGCTCCCTCCTGAGCGTGTGCAGGAGAGGACTTAGAGAAACCGACTCCCACCCGGTGTTCACGCATGCACGGCCCTGGTCTGGGTGCACCCCTTTCCGAGGACAGCACAGCCTGGCGGCCCAGGGTCTGCTATACCAGGTTGAGAAGGCAGACTCCGTCTCGGGACACGGAGAGCACGCTGGCTTGGGGCTGGGCTCCGCAGGTGACACGATGACCCGCCATCCCCGTCCCGAGGCTACTTTGCTGCGAGCGAGCAAGGAGGCTGCGAGCACAGGCGCTACAAGCAGGGTGCACCCCGCTCTCACTGGGCGAGCCGCGGCCCTGAAGGCCTGTCTGCTGAGTGGCCGGAACAGGGTCCCCCCCAGGGCCCCCCGCTGCATTCGCACGGTTCCCCGGTGCTTCCCCTTCCTGCGGGGAGGGGCCGTTTCGCCAGGAGGGCGCGTGGGTGAGGTTGGAAGCAGGACGCAATGGTTTCCACCAACGAGAGTCTGTTACCGGTTGAGGGTGAGCGAAGGGGGCTCGTTCACGTGGATACCGGGCCGGGGGGGGGGGGGTCTCACATCGCGGCCCAGCAACGGGGAGCATGCAGCGGCCACAGCGGGGTGAGGGCCCCGAGGAAGGGCTGGGGCTCCCGCCCCGCGCCCGGCCTGGCCTGCCCTCGGGGGAGAGTTCCGCCGGCGGCGCTCGGGGGGCCCGGGGGCCAGGACGCCACCCCTCACCTTGGAGTCCGTTCCCGTTGGCGCTGGTGCAGGAGGGAGGAGGAGAAGCTTGGGGCCGGACCACGGGCGCGAAGGCGCTCTTTTGTTTCACTGCAGAGATGACATTGGCAGGTGAGAATGAGAAAATGCTGTGTGTGCCGCTACAGTTTGAAGGGAGGGTGACCGAAGAGGCTGCCATGGTGGGGCTGGACGGCACTACTGCAACAAAGCACAGACGGTCAGGACGCGCGGCGCGGGGCGCGGCAACACGACACAGAGAGCTCTTAGGGCCGCGCCTGGGGCGTCGGGGCGACAAGACAAGCATGACACGCTGCCGGCTTGGCCGCTCTCTGGACAACAGGCAAACTCTCGTGTTGGCCTCTCGTTTCCAATCGGGCAGCCCCATTTTGTGCAGGTTTCCGACGTGGCCTCGCGGGGGGGGCCCACCGCAGGTCAATTTACCGTCGCCACACGGACACCCAGCCTCCAGAGCCACCCTCCCTTTGACCCAGCAGCTCACATCACAGAACAGCCAAGCAATGCACACATTTGACCTGGTAGTGAACACGAATCTACGTGATGACGTGTGACAAAAACAGACACTTACTGCCGTAGGGAGAGTTGGCGGAAGAGCCATTAAGAAATCCAGGCGAGCCCGGGACCCCTAGATTGGCCATGGCGCCACTTCCATATCCATTCATGCTAGTGCTGACTGTGTTGTAATTGGACTGCTGGGGAGTACTGCTGGGGACGTAGCCTCGCGGGGACACGCTGCTGGTATTGCGACTGTAGCCGACTGTTAAGACCCCCCCCGGCCAAAAATAACGTTATTATCAGGGAGACACACTTGGGGGGGGCTCCCCGCGAATCTCTAGCATATATGCAACATTTCTCATTGACCTCACGCTCCACGCGTGCCCTGGCGCCTGCAGCCAGCTCCGACCGCCTGGCCGCGCCAGCCCCGCGCTTCGATCTGACCGTCAGGTGCTTCCAGGGTTCTCTTTAGAAGCAATTACCGACAGCGTGGGTTCGGGGGCTGTCCCCCCACGCTAGGTGAACTTTCAGACCTTCAAATGCCACGGCTGACAGGGAGAGCTCGTTTGTGGCCGTAACTGCCCAGGAAGGGCTGCTTGGGGGTCTTCATTTGTATGGTTACGGCTCCCGTGAGTGTGGGGACGGCTGCGGCGCGGTGGCGTCGGGCCCGCCGCGGGAGGGCGCACGAACCGGAGCCGAGCGGCGGCGGCGCGGCCCAGGCCTCCTCTGAGACCCCTGCCGGCACAGATTTGCGGGAGGAGAACTGAGACCTGCGCAGAAGTGGCTCACGGGACAGGGTCCCGTGACCTGCAGCTGCCAGGTCACCGCATGACGGGAGCAGGTGCACCCAAGGTGAGGGGAGGTGGGGCTGGGGGGACTGGGATCTCCTCGCCATTTACTCCTTCCCAGTCCCACCCGTGGGACATATCCGAGAAGGGTCCCGTCCACTTACTACCCCACGGCTGTCCCGTGGCTCCTCCCAGCCTTTCAAAGAAACTTCTAGCAAAAACCAGTACCCCGAGTGGCAGCCAGGTACCGTGGCAACAAATTAGTTCTGGGTTCTCCGAGCGCTGCCTGCCCCGCGCGCGCCCGCAGGGCTGCCAGGAGGCCGTCCCCGGGCAGGGCCGCAGGGAGCAGAGGGCGGCCCGCCTTCCCCGCGGGACCCGGGACCCGGGCCCCGGGCAGCTGCGGCCGAGTCTCAGCCGTCCCTGGGAGCGCGTCCAGGGAAGGGGGCTGGCGCCGGCTCGGCGCATACCTTGGTCGTTGGCCTGCGAGGTCTCGGACACGTTGACGGCCAGCTGGCTGCTGAAGGAGTTCACGCCCATCATGCCCGTGTGCGCGGGGGT
>NC_135718.1:3048109-3068109 GCF_964656455.1 Halichoerus grypus | reverse complement strand
CGTCGCTAGCATGTTCACAAATTAAAAAGGAGCCTAATGATATTGCTTATGTTCATGCTGAGCATTAAAAAGGTAATGTCTAAAAGGTTTTACTGTGTTAATAAAACTCAGAGGTGGTCAAGACTTGGGTGCACACAGGGATGGAATGTAAAATAATCAGTCATAATGTTATGACTTCATCTTTCATTGTGTGTTTTCAACTCTGCCTTGAAAACCAGAGATGGCTTCTAAAGAGAGAAAGAGACAAAATTATATCAAAGGAGAGGGAAAATTATAAGCTTGACTTATCTTTAATGTTATACATCAAAATGAAATTCCTGTGATACGTGGCATGTGCACAAACAACGCGGGCAAGCTTTTGTCTTTGTTGAATTTAAATGAAAAGTCCCCCTAGATATTAATATGTGGACTTCATTTGTTAGCTTGCTAAGTCAGGGACTTATAACAAAAGCTTTGTAAACAAAAGATTAAACTGAATCGAGCTTTAGAAAATGAAAGGAAAACAAGAGTCAAGTAATCACAGATCAGTCTGGGGCTGCTTAGATTGAAATCAGCGCGGGCTACTGGAGTGGAAAATGTTTAATTGAACTATTTCATTACGCGGAAGTTTATGTCCCCCTCACAGAATCCAAAATATTTGTACCAGAGAAGCCTGTCTTTTCCTCCTTTAAATAGATGGAGATGAGACATGAGCCCGGCGACCGCGGGGGGCCCCCTTCCCTCACCCTTCGCCCGCCTCGGACGGGCCGGGGCACGGGCCGGGGACGACTCCCCACACCTGCCGGCCTTGCCATGGTCGTGGGGTCCGGGGCACCTGGGAGCCCCCCTTCCCAGCGCACCTGCTGCCCCCAAACCGGAACCGGCATGGTGGCGGACCCGCGTAGGGCGCCACTTGCTCTTTTACTAACCTTGGGTAACCTTTCGGGATCACCCGGATGTCTTGGGATCACTTTCTGCAACCTCTGAAAGCCGTAATCTATGGTTGGTTCATTAAGGGCTGTAACAGGACACAGAAATGTAGGTCAGGTTAATTACTTTTATGTCATCCATTACTCGTTTATTGCACACTTACAAATAAATGTGTGACTCTCCTTTTCTGACGCTCTCGGAGGCAAGCACCCCCGAACGCTAGCTCTGTCTTAAGGAATGGATTTCCCCCCTTTCTTTTGCACATAAAAGCAATGATTATTTCTAATCTATAATTAGACTGGAAGAAAGTCGACGGGTTACTCAATATATTGTAAGAATGGCAGTGCAGGCAGAAGGTGGCAAGTCTTGGGGCCATACATAGCAATCACCACTGTCATGATCACTGTCTACATCACGCGGTGCTTTCCACCCTGGCCAGGGATTTATGGGAAACTGGCAATTATGACATATGTCCAGCTATTGCTAGCTGCAGATTTATCCCTGTGGTCCTTTTCTGTCTAGCATATTGCCTGAGCACAAACCAGGCAGGAGGAGCACTTATTCTTGCAAAGCTTTAATAATCTGTGAATGGCTGACTACAAACTGATGTAGAGCACTATCATTCCACCAGCCTCACGAAATTGCCGGCCACAAATAGTAATTAATCTTTTTATCCCTCAAATTGTAATTTTGACTATGAACTGTGCGCGGCCATAAATCAGCGGCACACGCGCTGTGTACAGTGCATGAATCACGGCCGGGACTCCGTCCGACTGCACACTCTGTGTTTAACAAGCTTTATAAGGAGCCATTGGGCTTTATTATGGCTTTGCGTGACTCCAACAAAAACTGAGCCCGGAGGCCCGGGGACGTGAGTTAAGATGAAAATACTTATTAGAGTACATTACTTCTTGATGTAGATATCGTTTTCCGTGGAGTAACGCCACGGTGCATGGCGCGACATAAATCAGGGGGTTTTCTGAGACTAATAGGACCTGCCGCCATCTATTCATTACGCAGCCCACAATTTGGGCCATCACTCATTAGTCAGCATGTAATTTGATGATTAACACCACCCAACTCAGCAGGTCTGCAAGAGTGCGGGGAACACAAAGGCGCCGGCTTCGAGGAACGAGGTTAGAGGCTGCCTTTGAAAGTGCTCTCTGAAATAATTGGTCACTGCTTTTCCTCGAACGCTGGTGTCAACACCCACGGCGGGTCTCGGACGCGGCGGGGCCGGAAGACTCGCACGCACACTCAATAACACGCCCGTAAGTTGAGGGCCACAATATGATCTGACATTCCATCATACATCCCAGAGACAAAGGTCCACACAGGAATGTGAAGTAAGACATTTTCTTGTTAATAAAGCATTGATCCGACGTATTGATTTTACATGACATGGCTTTTGCTGCGATTTTGCCCTCTTTTTTCTTTGCAAATAGTAAAGCTCTTCAAAATGCCTCGGTGTATGTGACATGGCAAAATTTCTAACTCTCTGTGATGTAAATTCTATATGTGTAAAACCACTTCATAATCAAACCATTAATCATCAGAAGCTGTCAGCATTGACTTGGGGGACAATTTGTCATGTCTCTGCCCGGGCCAGGACAAGGGTGTCAAGGCGGAAGTGCCGCGCCGGCAGCCGGGCGGATGGGCCTCACCCAGCGACTTGGCCCAAAAAGGATTAGATAAAGTATTACATTTCTTGATGAGGGAACAAAAAGGGTGGCCCACTGTGCACTTCTAACGTGTCAGGGTTTCTCCTCTCTCCCAGCTAATCACCATGACTGTTTGACTTAATGAATCGGCCTGATGAAAGGTGATCAGAAAAGATAGATGGGCGGCCACTATTGATTTCATGCAAATGGCCCTGACAGGTGATGGACGCTTTAATGCAAGCTTTCAGAAGCTTTATGACTTGTAATAACCATACACTCTCATTCTGGGAGAGACATTTTCCAATGTTTCAGTTGAATTGATAATTCTCCTTCTAGGACTGAAAATATTTCAAAGCAGTATAAATAAGAGGCTACCTTTCACCTCCCACCTCGGCCCAGAGAGCGTTCACATCTCGAGTGCACCGCCAGGATCGAGCTCTCGGAAGAGGCCCTGCCGCCGCGCCCCCAGAGGTCCACCCCCTCCACCCCATCCCCCGCCAGGCCGGGCGCCACAAAGGGCCGGGGCAGGCACCGCGGGTGCGGCCTGAAATCCCATCCGGGGGGCTCAACTCCCGGACGCCCGATGAATGTAACATTGGAAGAATTAGAAAAAAATGGCCCTCGTCCTGCGCCTCCGGGAGGAGTGGCACGCGCTCGTGGTTCTGGGGGGTTTCTGATCACCGAGGGTGGGGTTGCTGGCAGCTGCCCGCGGCGGGGCCGGCCCGAGGCCTTCCGAGGGCCCAACCGCATGGAACCCGTCACGCTGCAACTGGCGGGACCGGGAGCCGCGCAGACGTCGCGGGCAAATTCTGCAACTGGAGGAGAAAGCACAGGACCCCGCGCGCACATCTAATAAATCCTCGGCGCGCCGAGTTTACAAGGCGAGGGCCCAGCCGAGCCAGGGCAAGACTCTAGCACGTCCAGTCACAGAGCACCGAGCCAGGCCAATCAATACCACTTTCCTGTTTTAGAACTGGGTAATTATGAGGGGGAGAGATTGCCTGACCTTTCACCTGCACTGCATTACTTTGCTGATATTAAGATAAATTGCCTGATTTTGGGTAAACATATGCTGCAATTCAAACTGTCAGCACTGGTTTGCTCAGGAATAATTTGTATTGATCTCCCAGCTTCTTCCCAATTTTGCTTACTGACCTCGTGGATAATTAGAGAAGGAGCCTTGGGTGAGCTCAAGTCGGGGATGAAGAAGAAATATGAAGAAGAATAAAGCAAATTTGTTTTATGTTAATATTTGTAGGTCCTCCTGCCGCCCTCACATCTGTCAGCATAAGGAGAGCCGTAAATTAATGTACTTGGTTCCTGAGCAATTTATTCCAAGGAATTATTTAGCAGCTTGCTTAGTCTCTGAACATGTGTCACTGGGTTAAATTAATTTAAACTCTGCCTTAAACACAACAAAAACAAATGTTATTTTCTGCTGAAGGGGAAAAAAACAAGACATTCCTCAAAATGTGTTATAAGCGTCCAACTTACTGCACGGATTTCCGCAATATCTGCATCGGAGAGGATGAGTTTTGTAATAAGCTGCCTCCCCCCAAAGTAATTAGTGCCCATTATTTGTTCCGAATTCAAATCTCGCTAAGATGGGCTGCTGCGTATAAAAGAGATGGATGTATGTGCAAAATTATATCATTTAAGATATGTCAGATTATAAGGCTGTTGTATCAAAAGTCATAAAACAAATCTCCCTTGTGAAATATCTCTTTATTAACCGTGCCATAAGATATTAACATTCCTCATTTAGTGGAGGGCCTTTTATCTGTTTCAAATACATTATTCGTCCTTTTAGAGATAAACTGTATTAATATCCATTTGAGTAGGCTACCGCGGCCTAATGCATAGTAATTTTTGTTGGAGAGCTTTTATTTTAGAATAAGAAAATTACACAGCAATAAAACCTGAATGAATCAGAAGCTAGAATAGCCGGGAATCACATTCCATGCCAAATGGGGCAAGCAATCAGGCAGCCTGTGAAAAGCCAGATATCCGGCTATCACATGCAGGCCAGCATCCAGCGCGGGTCATACAAACAGAGCCTGACACGGCCACGGAGAGCAGTGGGTCGTCCACGCCGGAACAGCCTACAGCTCGGGACGGATACATATTTAAATATATTTGAGTGTACTAGAGTTAATCTCGTTACTTTACATGCATTAAAGTCCCAACAGAAGCAGCATTCTAAATATTTAAGTCATGCCCGTGTACTGAGGGATTAATCATCGTGCAATTGATAAAACGTTAACGGTCTGTGATGTCAGTTCGGGTCGGGACTGCCAGAGCTCATGTGGCGGCGGCAGAACGTGGCATCGGGCCCCGGGCTGGAGCTGCAGCCGGCACAGCCCCACCCGGGCCAGAGTCGGCGGGGCTGTCTTTCCCGGGACATACACGGTTTCAGGGTTCGTTGTGATGGTTTCACCGTCTCTGTCGGCCAGCCCTGCCCCGAGGTCTGTGTTCATCTCTAATGCCCCCCAAATGTATACGATGATCTTATTAGACTCCAATAGCAAGTCCATGAAGGTATAAGCCCTGTTCGGTTAAGCAGGGGGACGTGTCCAGGACCTCTGGGCTGATAACGCACCAGCACGATTTCAGCCTCGAGAGCGTGTATGTCTGGGGCCAGTGGTGTTTTTCTGCAAACAGCAACTCCAGGAAAGAAACGGCCTTAAGTCCCACCCATTCACCTGACATTTATTAAGCAGCTACTACATGCCGGGGGCTCAGCTGTGGGAAACCTGCTCCCAAGGGCGCTCGTGGGTGGGGGGGGGGGAGCCAAGCGCAGAGGCCACCCCTCGGTGGTGATGGTGCTGTGGTGGGCTGCCTGCCCAGGGCACAGGGGGCCTCCTGTCTCCCCCTCCCGGCCTGGCAGCACCCTGCCTGCTCCCCAGGACTGGGCTGCAGCAAGAAGGAAGGGTCGGGATGATGGAGCTCCCCTGGGACGGCCACCTCCCGCCCAGCCCTGCCGGGGAGACCCAGGGCCCGGCCCAGCCCACGCGCAGCACCAACCCTCCTAGTACCCCGGACTAACTGCTCTTACAGCCACACTCCTGGTTTTAAAATAGTGGCATTAAACACACAGGAGGGGACACTCACAGGTAGGAAACGCACCGCTTTTCCCGTCGCCTCTCTATTGTTTAAATGGAAGCCCGGCGAGCTAAGAAAGGTACAAGAAGTTTTAGGTTTAGCACAAATGTTCCTCCTGCCTGAAAAACCTGCCTATGACAATAAAAACAGGAAGACATTCATTTGCTTCATTCCAGCTGCTGGTTGGAGCTATTAAATGAGTTCCAGTTTCATTTCAATAATGATCATCTTCCTGTAACTTCCCAATCATGCATTTGTCATAATGCAGTCATTTTCTAGCTACAAACAGATCCTCATAATGAGGCAGTTTTTCACATTAGCAACATAACTACATAATAAGAACATCTGCAGTTCCTTTTCCGAGGGACAAGAGTGCGCTTCAATTAAGGCAATGGGGATTGTTAAGTAAGATATAGTATATTTTACTAACAGGATACCCAGACCCTGCCCCGACAGACTGCAAGCCTTCAGTGTGCCTGAATGAACACAGGTTGTAATGTGTAAAAATTAAATAAAGTAAAATTAAATTGCTCAATACAAAGACATCCCTCTAGAGGGTGTTAGTGATTTCAGTGACAAAGTGCTATTTGCTGACAAGTAGTTTACACATTAACCAGCTGAATCCAAGGGGGAAAAATGCCAATAGCAATTATATCACCTTGAGGTTATTAAATGTCCCACTGATAAGTAACTAGGTGAACTTGACCAGGTGATAAACACTGCTGTGAGCAAATGATCGCACAGTGAAGAATGTTTCTCTGTCCTGCTGTTTCTCCAGATAGCTTTTCTTTCAAAAATGACTGTATAAAAAGTTGCATTAAAAATGTGTGGCCGCTGAGGACAAAACTGGTACTTAGCCCCCCTCCAGTACCTCGTGCCCGCCCCCCCCCCGCCCACCCTGCGCCTGCCATCACTCCACCTCCAAAACGTTGTGCAAGGTCTGCAAAGGCCTGTTTTCTCTCCCTTTTTTAGGCTTTAAAATGACGCTAAGTTCTCCACTTCATCATCAACTGTCTCCTCCAAGCGCATTTCATCTACAAGAAATTCAGATGCTCGGGAAATTAAAATTTCAAAGATCTGCTGCAAAAAAAAATCAATGGGGCGAGATCAATGCTCATAGAAATTTCATGAACTTTGAACTGATCCGGGATGATGATGAGAGGTGCCTGGAGTTTCAGGCGGCTGACGGCTCCGCGTGTGGATGAAAAGCGGCCCATGCAGCAGAGAGGAGGGCCACGGTTTAGATGGGTTTTCGCTTTCATATTTTGTCCGACAAAAAAATTAATTTTTAGTCTATTTCAGTAACAAGCAAAAATAGAAAAAAAAATCTGCCTTCCCGACACGACGTGTAATACCCCCACTTCTTAAGAGCACCTAATGCTTTGCACATTAACGCGGCCACGAAATGAAATCGGTTCCCTTTGCAGCCGATTGCAGGTGCAAATTAATATTGTAAAATGAAGATCAATACATGGACAGGGCCAAATCAATACTGGCTAAATTATTGCTGCATTTTCCTCCTCATTCAAGATGAGTTGTGTTTTCCTCTCAAAGTCAATACTTTGCAGCTTTTCTCATTAATTTCTCAATAAATTTGGCAATGAATTTCAATCACAGAACTCGGCAGGGTGAGCCAAGCATTGTGGCGTGCCTGGGAAACACAAAGGCCACCGCGGTTGTGCATCACTCACCAGGGGCGTGGGCCCCAGGAGCCCACCTGGGCCCCTGCCCGGCCCCCGAGGTGGGAGCAAACAGGAAGACTTCGGGTCACCCTTCGTGGACACCGAGCGGCCAACCCCAGGTTGCCCTCCCCAAAGTGACTTGGCTTTCCCAGCGTCCCAGCCACGGGGCCCAACACCAGCAGGGGCAGCTCCGACGGGCCCGGGGTCAGCCTCCGGCTCACGCGGCCGCTAGTCCAGTAGCCCTTCCGACCTGCTAGCTGAAGGGTATTTTCTGTAACCGAGACTTCTAAGGATGGGAAAAGTGCCACACTTGACTTCTAATTGGAAGTCA
This sequence comes from Halichoerus grypus, assembly GCF_964656455.1. Lineage (NCBI taxonomy): Eukaryota > Metazoa > Chordata > Mammalia > Carnivora > Phocidae > Halichoerus > Halichoerus grypus. The sequence goes on along the minus strand of NC_135718.1, from coordinate 3,060,424 downwards.
GGTGCCTCCCTCATTCGTGTGGGGAATATTGTTCTGGTATTCACACAGGCAGCCCAACCCGGCCTGTGCACAGGGACCCGCTCCCATTCACCACCGCCTGGCAGTGGATGGCGGCATTGTGATGCACCAAATGCAGAAAAGGGGACAGCTCGTCTTCCTTGTTACCAAAATAATACCCTTGCTGACAACTACTGGATTGCATTCAAACAATGCTGTTTACATACCTCAAAGAATACATGGGCTGCAGCTTTTATAGTCTTGTGGAAACTACACCTACCAAGCCCAGCCCGGCAGCGAAGGAAAACGGAGTCACGTGGTCTGTCAGCGGATCTCACTTCTCGAATGGCTTTCGGTCCCCGGGGGATGGGGAGCCCAGAGACGGACTCCCCATGGTGGCGGCTCCAGGGTGGGGAAGGGGCACTGGCCATCCCATAAGCCTCGCCTCCCCTCACCAAGGCTGTTCTAACACACGTGAGTGCCCTGTACGTGTACAGAGCCCGTGAGCAAGAGGAACGGAGAGGCCAGCCAGTAAGAATCACCCTCAGTGTACGAAAGGTCTCACACGATCTGTCATCCTTTCCTTAAGAAAGAAAAATCAAGTGTCCTAGTGTTGCTAACCCTCTTAGAGAGGTTTGTTTTTTTTTTTTTTTTTTCAAGAAAGGGTCTTAAAACCCAAACAGGCAACATAACGCTCTGTGGAGAGCCATCCCGGCAATGGATTTGCACACTTTAAACCAGCGTAAAATCTCCGTATAGACATAAGCTGCAGAATGAGCTGTGGAGGTAATACCCCCTCCCAGGGCTGGAAGCGTGCCTGCTACAGAAAGACCCCCACCCCTGTGTTTCCAAAGCCGGCCAGCCCCCTAGGGACACACATGCCCAGCCCGTGTGCTCACTTGCTCAGGAGTCCATCCTCCTCCCTGAAGGCAGGGCCGTCACCCCGTGTCACCGCACCCGCCCCACTCCACGCAAGGTGCACAGAGGTGCTCAGAAACCTAGCAACTGTGGGACTTCCTGAAGATACTAGACCAATGCAGAAGGCATCACAACATTTTTGATTTTGAGAAGCCAAAGCAAATGTAACATTCTCATCTGTCCACACAAAAACTTGTTCACAAATGTGTCCCAGCCACTTCATCGGTAACACCCGGGTGTCCTCGAGCTGATGAATGGATAAATGAGATGAGGTCTCTCCAAACAGTGGAATAGTATTCAGCCCCGCAAAGGAACGGAGATCTGATGCACGCTACCCTGCGCGTGACCTCCGAAACAAGATGCTGAGGGAAAGACGCCAGTCACAAAGGACCACATGCAGTAGGAGTCCATTTCCATGAAATGTCAGGAGTGGCCAACACACAGAGACAGGAGGCGGAAGCGGTTCCTGGGAGCAGGGGTGCAGGGGGGCGGTGGGGAGCGAGTGCTAATGCATGCACGGTTCCTCCTGGTGTGATGAAAGTGTTCCTGACTCAAGAACGGTTGCACACCCTTGTGAATATACTAAAACCCACTCATGGTACAGTTTGGGGGCATTTTATGCTACATGAACTACATCTGAATAAAAAACTAGATTTTAAAAGAAGGAAATGTCTCTAATCTGGATTAGAATATACACACCAGCTATTCCTCTACTGACGGAAATACCTTTCACGGTCTGAACGCCATCTCGCGATAGAGGTGCTTCGGGCCCTTGTATAAAGAGGGAGGCCCACACCCAAGCGAACACGGCAGACCACAGCTGTGGGGCAGAGGGCCGGCCTCCCACTCAGGGAGCGTAACGTGGCTTCCCAACATGACCGCCTTTCCCATCTCCACGCAGGCATCTCTAACTCCTGGTATTCAGGGACGGGAATGTTCTAAGGCACAGCCTTTGAAGACCTCGCCTAGATTAATGTAAATCCTGGAATTCCCCCAACCACAGTCCTTGAACACAGGATTCTCGAGGCTGCCAAGTCCCCAACTGTACTGGGATCAGAAGGCCTCTGTGGCCTCATGGGACCTCCCTGCCACCCTGGCCCCCGGCCGCTCCCCCAGACTTGCTCCGTCTGAGTTCACACTTGGTCCACACTCTTCCCTCTGCCTGGAAACACCCCACTCCTACTGCCTATGTCCAGGGGACAGCCTCCCCAGCCCCCCCACCATCTCTGTTGGGGTCTCCCTCCTAGAAGACCCACAGTGCCTCCGCTGTCCCTTTTCTCATAGAACTTGGCACCTTTTATGAGTATCCATTTCTTTTCTACATCCTGTTTCGCTCCCATAAGACTCAGAGTCACTGGGATCATAAACGTAGCTTGTGCGTCATTTGCCGAGTACAGCCCAGAACCAGGCATCAGGCTGCCAGGAAGAAGACGTGGCTCCTTCCTCTGGTGAGGATCCCACTGCCCGGTGCTGCCCTGCCCCAAGCACCTGTAAGACCCAGATGTTTCCCTTCTCTTCTCCATCCCCTGCGGTACCCAGCGGAGTCCCTGCTGCAGGTGGGCATCAGGAAGACCCCGAATGTTTCCAGATGCCATGGGTCAATCCCAAATCACGTTGCCAGGAAGCTTCAACATCACATCCTTCGACACCATGTTCACCTCAGATGTCATTCCTTTCGGGGGCATTTTCCAAGGGCAGAGGGCAGGAGTGACATGAGCGGCTGCAGAATTCTGGGCAGTGAGGAGTAGGGGTGCGTGGGGATGGGTGGGTAGAGGGCTTCAGCACAACAGGTGTTCACCACGGTGCCCTGACAAAGCTCACGTGACCTGGGGCGCTGTCGCAGAGACGGTGACAACAGACCGTCGGCATGAGCTCCCCACAGGCAGGGAGCCACGTGACGTGGCAGCCCCCCCCCCCACCTTGCGCACGTGCCCCTTGCTTTCGTGGTATTTAAACAAGTCAACCTCTGAATCCATTTTAACTGATGACAAGCACACGAGGCGCATTTACAGGCTTTAGCTTGGGAATACCCAGTGGTCCAAGGCCAAGTTCGTGGTGAAGTGTTCATCTGCGCCACCCCCACGGCGAAGGTCCTGCTCCCACAGAAATGTGGAGAGGCTCCCTCGGCCTCGAGACTCATCCACCAGCCCAGCACCAAGGCACCTGGAAGCTCACGGAGGATGTTTCTGGACTGGGGACGTGTTCATTAGGAAAAGCACGAGCTGGTCTCCAACACCAGCGATGGAGTGATTTTCGTGGTAAAGCTGCTGGCTGCCCACCAGCGCCAGGCGCCCAGATGCACGAGGATGGGGAGGACCATGGTGCCCCAGGCCACCAGCCCCTCCCCCCACCGTCCACCATCCACGGGGCTGTGACGGGGGGGCAGGGACAAGGGGCATCCAGCCGAGGGCCTCCTCCTGGGAGAATAAGGGGTGACAAGATGGAGAAGGAATCTGGCAGAATCCCCAATATCCAACCACCTCGGTGCCCTGACCTGGGTCCTCGAGGGTCCTCGATGCTCAGAGTGGGACAGGGCCCAGACCCTGGGGCCAGGCAATAGGACCTCCGTGTGTGGGAGACGTCAGGAAGGCCCGCCTCCTGAGGGCAGGGAAGGGGGGCATTTGCCCAGGAGAAGAGTCAGACCCACTGCCCGGCTGCCCCTTAAAGGAACTTCCTCCAAAGACGATTTACACCAATGCTTACCACGGTCTGCAGTGGCCGATTGTCTCAATGGGACTTTCTGTATTTAAAATTTAACACCGTCTGTAATGAGTCTTCCCGAGCATATGTGCCGTAACACATGCACTCAGGTCCCTTGTGGAACCAACTTATTCCATATGCTCATTAAGAGCATTTGAAAACTTCTATTTTGGGGGGGGAGGGGCATAGCAAACAGCCTGCATCACTAACAGCTTCCCGTTTTGTCGTTTTTATTGAAAAACCATTCTACAAAAGGAATTACTCGTTTTGCATTTTCTTCCATGAATAAAAAAGGCCCAGCTGATGTGAATGATAATTTTTTAAAAGTACTTTTTCTCAGGCCGAGCATCTGGGACCCAAGTCTCGACACGGAACAAACGTGTGCAGACAGGTCTGCAGATCTTCCCCCAAAATGAAGCCGAGGCGGGCCCCGAGCTGCGGCAGCCTCACTGTCCCCACGCCCAGCACACGGGAGCGAAACGCGCCGCCTGTCAGCTTCCAACCTGGGCCCTTCGCATCCTGCCCGGTGTCCAGCTAAATGGGCCTGGCGGGAGGAGGCCTGGGGCCTCCACGACCGTGGTAAGCCAGAAAGAAAAAGGAAAATCGTGACGTGTAGTTCCTGTTTCTCTTCTTCCGGGGTCACCGGGTGATCTAGTCCTTTCTTCAGCATGGAAAGAACCGCACACCTCCGCATCAGGCTCTCCTCTGGCGCTGCCCTTGGTCTTCATCGTTGAACTTGCGGGTTTTCACAGGCGGGGTTTGTGTGATTTTATTTTTACATTTATTATCTCTGCTCTCTTCTGCACTTGGGTGGACTACAGTCACTCTGTTGCACTTCTAAGTGGTGATCTCCCCGGTCCCCGCCCCCCGTGACCTTTCCGAGTTGTTCTCAGAAGTGTGGCCGGCATCCTTGCCGACCAGAGACTCGAATGAAACCGCCGCTCGTGATCCCATTCGGTCCCGTGACTCCCCTCCCGCGGGCCCCCTGGGCGAGTGGGGGAGCGGGACCAGGGACCCCGCCAGTGCAGCGGGCTGAGCGGGCGGAGGGGTCCAGGCCCGCCTCCTCCGCCCGTCCACATCTCGACAACCACTGAGTGAAACCCAGATGACCCCTTTGTCCTTTGGGGAAGATAAATGGCTGTCTCCTCTCGGCTACATTTTGTCAGGTTTGGTGCTGGAGAGTCAATACCTTCACCTTGACATGGAAACTTCGTGATTTATCAGTCGGTTTCTCCTCCTGGGTTAGCGCGGCCCCGGGAAGTGCAGCCAATCGGGGCACCGGGAGCCGACTTTGGTCACAGCCACTTGGAAAACCACCACAGCCCCTCTGATGACAGACAAATGTGTCTTGTTAGCAACTGCCCAAAAGCGCTTGACTTGTACTAATAACAAAAAGGCCATGCTGGTCACCGTGGGTCCAAAGACGGAGCACCCTGTCACCAGCCTGGTTGGGAAATTAGCAAATAATGTTCTTTTCCTTGATAAATGGGTGACAGCTCCCTCTCACCAATCATTTTTAACATTTTGATGCATGCCTATGATCCCACTGGAGGAGCAGAAAAGTTTACTGGCCCTCAATTTTCAGATGATGAATGGAAGTCTCTAAATGTGCGATTTCTGTATGAGGTATAGTTCATTTTAAGCAATTCTAGTAAATGGGTGTCACTGATTAGGACAAATAGTCTACTTGTGCAATAGCACAAGCAGTGTGTCTCATTCTCCAGGCCCCCTTTGAGACAGGAGAGAAGGGGACAGCAGTGACCCCGGGAGCCCTCCCGGCGCCGCTCCCGAGGAGGGGGCGTCGCTGAATGTGCGCGCTCCCCGCGCCCGCATCGCGTGCCGGCAGACCAGCCGGTGGTTACCTGGTGTCACGCTGTACCGCCCAGGGGACACCAGGGGGGCGCCCTCCCTTCCCCTGCGGCCCTTAGGAGCCCTGCCAATGACCCCAAAGACAGCCAGCTGGCCCGGTGTGCACACCGCCCAGGCAATGGGCAGAGATCTGCCCTCTCCCGCCAGTAAGTGAACAAATGAGCAACGCCAAGGTGGGCCGGGTGGGACCGTGGGGGCAGAGCTGTGTGCCACGCAGACAGCTGTCCCAGCCCTCCCAGGCCAGACAGGTCTGGACACGCCCTGAGCTGAGCCCACGGCCCCACCTAACGCTCCTCACAGAAAGGCAAAGGTCTCTCCACCAGGGACGGTGGCCTCCCACCGACACCCTCCAACCGCCAAGGAGGAACCGTGACACCCACCCATGGCGCTCACGGAGAGGAACAGACAGGGACCAGCCAAGACCCGCCGGGCCTCACCGGCCAGGGCACACTCCTCGACAGGCCGGAAGCCTCCCCAAACTCCGGGGCCCGTAATTACAATATCTGTCTCTCCACCAGGCCCACATATGTGGTTAAAAATCTGTAACTGAAATAATCAGGCGGCTCACACTGAAGAGAAGGCATGAGCATTTAGTGTAGGCACGGTAAAAACAGTATGACTTGTGGGGGGCAATTAGGATTCATTTGCGCTGTGGACACAAGGAATCTGTCTGGAGGGCGCTGGCCTGGGGGACAGCTAGTTGGTGCCGGCTGTGGTCAAACGGTACTGTTGACAGAATCACGTCTGAATGCACACAAAAGATCTTTAAAACACTTCAGAAACATGAGTGCCTTTCAAGGGGGTGACGTGAGGCAGGGGTGAACGGGGGAAGCTTGCCAGAGGCGACCGGAGGCCCTGGGCGAGGAGACGGTCCCCCCGGCCACCACCCGCCCAGCATCAGGACAGCACCTGAAGACGGGGCCGTCCCTGCCTCGACATGTCCCCCGTTTAAGGCACAATCCAACTTAAAAAAGAAAAACACACACACACACATAAATACTGTATCGGGAAGATCACAAACTGTTAGCAGCTAGTGGCTGAGTAATGATTTCACAAGCAGGAAACTGAATGCACATCTTTGTGCAGAAAATCATCATTTCTATGTCCCCGTCAAGGAAATGCATTGCAGACCCGAGCTGGGCCCGAGCACAGCAGTCGAGCTCGGGCTGCACCCACTCTGGACGTGTTGACCGTCAACCGCCAATATCTTGGTTAGGAACTGGGTTTGGCCGTTGGCAGACAACATGTTGACTCCTGGTAATTTGTGATAATTTCTGTAAACGAGCAAGAGAGATCTCTAACATGAGGGTGGGCCAGCAAGCAGTCAGGTGCAGGAGGTCAGCAGGGAGCCCCCCGCCGCGGGCTGCACCCCGGTGTCCTGGGGAATGATGCCTGAAGGTGAGCCACCACCAACTAGCCTCGGCTCTTCTGTGGAACAGGAGACCCTCTGCCACGTGGACACTTGCAGAAAAGTGATACTCGTGTTTGTGCAAGAGCACCTCACGCCTGGAAACGTGTCTGTTAACTAGTCCTCGTTCTAACAGAACTCCAATTAGAAGCATACAGATTCCAATTTGTCTTAATCAGATAACACGGCAATGCCTATATTCTAATTAAAAAATGATTTCTTTTATTGCTCTTAACAATGTGATGTGTTTCTCCTGGTGAAGTTATACATGTGAAACTGCTCAGTTCACCATTTACCAGGAGTTTCTCAGGTAGGACGATTTGCCAGGACTATTTTAATTATTATTAAACAAGCAAATGATACACTATTAGACAAATATTAAAACAAGCATTGCGCTCAGTTATTAATTTGCACTATTCACTTTTAAATGCAGCAAATATCTCATTAATTTAATTTTAGGTGCCCACCCGTTTATATTGCATTTTACAGCCTAAAAGGCAATTTACTATTAACTGGCAATTACATACAGAGTGATTGTTAATTCTGCTCCTAAGTGCTAGCCGCTTGAAAATTGTTCTCTCTCTCTAATTTTTGACCTTCTTACAACAGGGGTGAGGCACACTGGGAATACAAAGGACTAGTATGGAAGAGCCGGACATGTCATTTGTGACTCATTCTTTTAATTCACCGTGCTAATCAACTGAACCGCCGCTGCCTCCCTAGGTAATTGTGCTTTTATAGTAGTTGGTGAAAGCAGCGGGCAGAAGGGTCTGGAGGGATCGGCTTGGCCGGCCTCCCCTTCCCAGGGCTTCCCAGGGTGGGGGCAGCAGAGAGCGCCTGCACCCACTCTGGGTTGACTAATCGGGTCTGGTTCTGAAAAATCTGGTGTTTCTCAGATGGCTGTAAACAGATCATTTAGGCCTTTTGCCTCTGGCGGGCGGGGCCCCTTCTCTGTGCACAGGTCCATTATCCCCGGGCCTGGGCCGGCCGGGAAGGCTCCCTGCGAGGGCGTCCCGGCAGCCTCGGGGACTGATGGGAGCCAGATGCCCAGGGGACGGCGCCCTCCCTGAAGGGGCTGCCTGCCCGGGTCCTGACGTCCAGAAGGGCTGGCTCAGTTTTCAGTGGGGACAGTGCAATTGCCCGTGATTGCTTCACTGTCCCCATCAATTTCAGGGCAAAGCAAATCAGACAGAAGCTTCCAGGTCAGACAGGTTATGACCCCACCTTTCCTCTGCTCCCTGAGAGTGTACGGGCCCCGTATCCCTTACACACCGTTTGAAATGTATATTCCCGTTAATGATTGGGGTGTGGGGGGAGGCAATAAATTAGCCTCCCGCTAGGAAAGACTGAGCTCACTGAATGGCTTCATTGAAAGGCCCATTCGTGGGAGAACTCTTGACAGAAGAAATCCCCAAAGCCTTGGGCAGCAGGGACCCCGGACCAGTGTCCCTGGAAGCCCAGTCTTGGGGTGCAGGCGACGTCCACGGCAGAAATGGAAGCCGGGTTCGGGCCAGCGGGCAGCAGCTGGTGCTCACCAAGGGATTGCCCTCACCCTGAGCAGGGAGGAGGGGAGCACCCCAGGAGCCAGAGAGGAGGACGGCGTCCTGCACAGAGAGCCGCCCGGACACCAGCCAGCCCCGACCCCGGCAATGCCAGGCCCTGCACTTGTGACACCCGCCGGCCAGTGACAGATGTCCCGCCCTCACTCACTTTTGGTCTCTCCCGCGCTTGATACGAAGCTCAGCCCAGCCCCTCCTGCCGTCTGCGGGCAGGGCAGGGAAGGTTCTGCCATCTCGTTCTTCTTACAATGGCCACTGACCGCCCCCCACCCCAAAAAGCCCACAGCTGCAAAGGTCTGATCTGGGAAGGGAGCCCCTGAAGGCACCAGCTGAAGAACCTAACCAAGACGGGCAGACCAAGTGGGAGAAGCCCACCGTCCCCCCGCTTCTGGGCAGATGCGGCAAGTCCGTCTGGCCACTTTTGGACATGCTCACCGCAATGCCCTAAACCAACAAGGACACCCCGGTCCTGTGGCAGACGTGGGAGCCCACACACCACATGGCTCATGAGCAGATAGTAAATGTCTCCTCTTTGGAGGGACTGGGGACCCTGGTGGTCGTTACCCTAACTGACCACAGAAAGGTACCGCTTGCCATGTTCCCACCTGTGGCAGAGAGCACCCCTGAGTTCTCCCTGACCCCCACGAAGCCCGTGGGGGGAGGCCGAGGAGTAAGTGGGACTCCGCGGGGTCAGGAGGCACAGGGCCCAGGTCCTCGGGCCAACACTGGGCAGAGCAGAGCCTGCACAGCGCGAAGCTCACAAGCCAGAGGCCCGCGGAGGTATCATGCCCCCAACAGGGAACACAGAGTGGGGTGTGGAGAGTGTGCAGGGGCATGGCGACAGCTCACACAAGACGACGGGCCCACAGCAGGTGCCAGAGGCCCCAGCGGGTACAGGACGGGACTCCGGCCGCACCTCCCTGGACCGGCCCCACACGGCACTGGCCGGACAGCGCTCACGTGTTGGAGACGTATGGGTGCTTCCTAGATGCCCCACGTTTCATGACCCTGTTTTGCAGATGACACACTGGGGGCCTCGCAAACTGGAGGAGCCGCCCTTCCCACTCACTGGGTCTTCCCAGGAAGCCAGGAGCATCCGGACCCCAGGAGTGGGCCCAGGGACGTCCACCCATAGCTTTTCTGCTGCACCCACTTCCCCTTGGTTCCTGGGCGGTTCTGGGCTCCTGGGAGTGTGTGCTGGTCCCATGGGAGAAAGTGGCCCATAGTATGGGCACCTCTCCCCACCTTGACCATGGCAGGGTGCAGAGTTTCAGGGAGGACAGAGGAGGAAACTGCCCCCACTGAGGACCCCAGGTATCACTGGCAGGCAGGCTGCTGAGGGTCTGGCCTCTGGGGACAATAGTCAGGGCTGTCTGAGAGGACCCAAGTCAGGCACGCCCTTGAGCTGATGCTGGGTCTACGGGAAGTGGTGTGGAGGAGCTTAAATTTTCCATTTCCTACCCACTCAACGTTTCCTACAAGGGGAAGTGGGTGAGTAACCCCTCCTCCCTCCTCAAACTCCTGAGTGGAAGGGACCTCCACACCCCCCACATCCCCCTGCCTGGTGGACAGAGAGACCCGCATCCCAGGGGGAGGCCAGACCCGCTCCAGGACATCCTGCAGCTGGCGACAGCATGTGGTCAAGGCTGCAGTCCCAGCCCAGGCTCCCGGCATGGACCGCCCCCCCCGCCTGTGGCCGCCCCCCCGACAAGCACATCGAGGCCACAACAGGAGAGAACAAGTGCCCATCCCTGTCACTCGTGTGGGGTTTCAGCAGGTGCTGTCCATCGGTACAAACACTTCTCAGGTCCTAGAGCTTTTGCAGTTGGCTAGGACTGAAACCAGAAAACTTCGAGTTTATCGATGGCGTTTCTCAACAGCCACCTCGGCCCAATAGTGTTCAGTCAGCATCTATGTGAGCGGGGCTTCGTAGCGGAGCACTCTGAGATAACAAACGTGCCATTTCAGAGGGGACCCCTTCTAGTGACCAATTCAGAGACCCTCGCAGAAAATGGGTCCTCTTTTAGAAATAGCACGGGGCCTGGAGCAGACTGACTCCTGGCTTCCACCTGCGGCCCATTGATTACAGCGCGTGTGGCCTTGGGCACATGACCCGTGCTTCATCCCAGTCCCAACGTGTGCAAATGGATGGCAGCATCACGGGCAGCCACGCGGCGACGCACGGGCACGCAGGACACACGGCCCACGGACCGGGCACACGGGCAGCTGCCCAGGGGAGGCCGGAGCTGACTGGTTACTGACAGGCCCCCCACCTTGCTTCACAGGCCCGAAGGCAGAGGGCCTCAGGTTCGGGGAGGGGCCCAAGAGCTCATGGCCTGGGGGGGCTGCATCTGTCCAGAGCACTGCCGACTCGGACGAGGATGCAGAAACCATGCACCCCACTGACCCAACCCTCGGGCCAAGGGGGCTTGGCCTGCCCTCATGGGGAGCCCGCCTGTGCAGGCTGTCATGGGGAGGAGGCATCCCCCACTTGGCCACCGAAGTCGGAAACGTGAACTCACCAGTGTAGACAAACCGCCCAGGAGCACCTTTACAGAACTGCTTGGATTTGTAGGACAGGGTGACTTCAACAACTCCAGGAATGTGCCGCGGCGGGGTCTGCACCCGGATGGCATGGGGAGTGATGAGCTACAAAAATCACAGGTGAACAGGCTTTCAGAGGCGCTGGCCTGGGAGGGCGGGCACTTGTCGGTGGGATATAATTACCAAAATGAGCACAAATTGGACCATCATCCCGGAATGCTCCTTCCTAGCTGTCACCCAGAGACTGGGAATCTACAGTGTTCTTTAAGAAAAATATCTGCAAACGATCCCGGGTTTTACTTTGCAGGAAAGGCCACAGGGCATCATTCATATGAAAATTGCCACCATATGTTTCCTTAAACCTGCTTCTAGTAATTCTAACACTAATTGTTGCAGCGCACGGAGGGACCTCCTACGGCAGGTTTGAAACCCCGGGGGCGGGGCTTGGGGGGGCGGGGGCTCTGTGCCCACCCACCGGAGAAGCCCCTGCCACAGGCAAACCGTCAAGTTCTGGGGGCGTGTGCGCCAGGGTGCCCAGGGGCCACGCACCACGACAGCCGGCCAAGCCGCTGGCGGGACAGCTCCGGCCGGACGCGGCCCGGGCGCGCAGGCTTACCTCGCTCCACACCAACATGGTTCCGAACACGACTTGCAGGCCGTCGAAGAAGTTGTCTCCGATGATGATGACGGTGGCTCCCCCCGTGGTCCAGCCTTCGCTGGGGCTGATGGCCTTGATGCACGGGGTCGCTGCTCGCACAAGACAGAGAACGCGCACCTTAGGGCCCCGGCCTCCGCCACGCTGCCCGCCGCGGGTCGTGCCGGCGCAGCAGGACACGAGGAGGGCCACTCCTCAGGCGGCACGCAAAGGGCAGTCGCACATCAGCATGTTGATGTGTTTAAAGCAAACTATTAAATGTTTTATAAAGCAAAGGCTAAGCCACAGAATACTGGTGAGCAAGGGGGGAAAAAACTGGCTTGATATAGCAAATTATGTGTCAGGGCAAATATGACTATTACAAATGATTAAGCACTGCGTGCATGTGGCACGTCGATTTATCTGCTCTGCCGTACAGATCTAAGCAGAGTCAATCAAAAGGTTGTTGAGGGGGATGGAGGAGCAAATGCCTTGCATTTCGATTCCTCATAAGCAGCTAATTGGGTTGGGTTTTTTCATCCGCGAACTTTGCCTTTTGGTTCAAAACTTCATTTTCCTCTGTCACTCCACAATTACTACTTTTCACTTTTCATCAGGAAAAAAAAAAAAATCAAAAGCACTATATTAATACTTTTGTCAAAGGTACACATTTTACATCTAATATT
>NC_135718.1:3035609-3043109 GCF_964656455.1 Halichoerus grypus | reverse complement strand
CGTCCACGTTGACTGTTGTCGACACAACAACCTGCGAAGATGAAGCGGATGTGAAACGAGCTGGCGGAGGGACAGACAGCCACCCGCTGGGTGAGACAGAAGCCGCCGCCGGCCCCGCGGTGCGCCCCGAGCCGCGCCCGCTCCCACACGGCCTCCCGGGCCGCCAGCACTCGCAGCTTTTTTGGTTAGTGGGGGTGGGCGGGCTGTTTTGCTTTGTTTTGACTCAAGATTGCTTCTCTTCAAAACCCGCTACACTAATTACAGTTTAATCTCCTATTATGCTAACAAGTGAATTCAATTCAGAGAAATATTCTTCTAGCCATTAGATTCAGAAACACCCCTCCAGCCGCTCATTTTAAAGCTGCTGTTTTGATTGATCTGTTCACATATTGATTAGATAGTTTATCTAATTAAAATTAGTTCACTTGAGACTGTCCTCCCTTGAAGAGTTGTGAGGATTCAGGGTTGCCAAAAACAGGCTTCCTAAATCAGAAGGACTCCGGCTACCCCAGCCCATCATCCGTGATCCCTGGGTCGATTTGACAATTACATCTAATGTCTGGTAACGAACCTTCCTGAATCTGAAAAGCCCAAGCTGAATATGAGTAGTGGCAGTGTTTTCAATCCAGAGCAAGCACCCTTTCTCAAGTTCACTGCGGAGACTGGCAAGGACCCTGGTGCCAACGCCCTGCCGACCCCGGGCGCCTGCCCAGGTAGCCCAGAAATGGCACCCTTTAATGGACTCGGGAAACGAGAATCACTACCCGGCCTTAAGGTTTTTCTTAAACAGAGGGGGGCCCATGCGGTCCATTATTTCCAGAAGAGCTGATATGAGTAGCAAAGACACGAGCCCTGGTTCCGTCTGGGTCTCACAGCAGGACTTGTGGCTGGAGCCAGCATCTGGGGTGCCGGGAGCCTGGCCTTGGCCACATGTGGGCAGTGGTGAGGGCCAGCACCACCTCGAGAAGCACAGCCCCACAGAGAAACATGCAGCTGGACAGAAGAGGAGGGGACCAGAAGGGTTCCCAATCCACGTCTGCTCTCCCCGCCTGGCCTGCACATGTCCAAACACGCCCTGGAAAATGACCACTGAAAGCCAAAGCTACAGCGAACCTTGGTTAACAGAACACTGGTTCATCCCATGTAGCCAATGTACCTCGCCAATGTAGGACATTAACACCAGGGGCAACTGGGACGGAGGGGGTGCCCAGGGGGCACATGGGAATGCTCGGAACCTTCGTGGATTCTTCCCGAAAGCCTAAAACTGCTCTTTAAAAAACCAGTCTACTGGGACACCTGGGTGGCTCAGTCAGTTAAGCGTCTGCCTTCGGATCAAGTCATGATCCCAGAGTCCTGGGATCGAGTCCCGCATCAGGTTCTTTCTCTCTCTCTCTCTCTCTGACAAATAAATAAATAAAACCTTTAAAAATAAAAAACAGTCTATTAGCGGGGCACCAGGTGACTCAGGAGTTAGGCCTACGACTACTGATTTCGGCGAGGCTCATGGTCTTGGGGTTGTGGGACTGAGCATGATGTCAGGCTCCGTGCTTACCAGGGATTCTGCCTGAGATTCTCTCTCCCTCTGCCCACCCCCAAAAAAAGTCTATTAGAAAAAAATAAAAGTAATCAAAAATAAAAAATAGCATTTTAAGGGTTAAAAAGGTCAAAGCTGCATACACACACACACACACACATATATTTGAATACATGTGTAATTGACTTTTTCATAAGGAAAATCTCAGGCCCCACAGGAAGATTGTGAAGCAGGGGCCGTACCCACCACACCCCCCAAAACTCCCTCCCAGGGGCAGCTTCCTTGATGCTTCTCTCCTGGGTGGGCCTCACCAAGACTACTGGAGTCTCACAGTATTGGGCCTCTCTGAGCCTCAAAACACTGTGGGTACCACCATCGGCGTCCCCAGTCCAGCCTAGACACGTCATCCTCTTCTTGTCGACGGCCACCCACCCACAGGGCGGGCACGTGCAGTGCCCTGGCCACCTCTGCCCCCAGGACCCAGGGCTCGGGAGGACCTGCACCATCACCTGAGCGTGAGGCAAGGCCACAGAACGAATGCTGAGCCAGACTTGACCCTCTTCGAGTTCTCAGACCATGATACGTTAAAGAAGCAAGAAAGGTAAAAATAAAAATAAAAAAAGGACACTGTTTTGCTCTGTCATCTCCATATAGGTCAGTCACCAAGGGAAAAGCGTGTGGCTCAGCAGAGGAAGCAGACAAGCTGTGTTTTGCTTCTCGGCCTGGGCCGGCCCTGCAGTGCACCTACAGGAAGGTGCTGAGTCTATGAAGCCAGCTGGAAATACTGCGTACAAACTCTTCTGAGAGGCAGGAAGACGAGCTAGAGAGAGCAGAGCAAGTCCTTCTAGTAACCGTGGGCCCACTTGCAACTGAGGGTGTGCTGGCCAATGGCGAGTGAGTGTGCGCCCTTCCACTCCGCTCCGATGGGCAGATACCACTGTGAAGCCTGGTGCCGGAAAGTTGGAGGCAGGCCCAGCTGTTTACAAGAGACACTGTGCCCACCTGCAGAGCATCACTGTGGACCAGGCCACAGACCCTTCTCTGATTGGCTGGTTGGCTGTAAAGACAAATGTCACATGTCCTAAAGGACTGGAACGTAAGTTAAATTGCTAAAGATGACCTTGAGCGGTTTGAGGGTAAGTCATCCAATCTAGCATCATTCCCACTAGCTGCCAGATTCCTCTCTGGTTGGTAGGGACTAGCAGCAGTTCTGTGTCCTGGCCTAGAATATTTTCACAATTAAAATCAGCAAAATAATCCATTGTGCGGGGAGTACCTCTCACCCTGAAGCAACCTCCTAACCATTCACAAAGGCAAGAAAAATATGCACTCAGTGATGACCGATCCAGGTCTACCTTCTCTCCTTGAGATGAGATCCTCTGAAGCAAACCAGAATATGAGTTAGCCTGCCTCCAGCAACACGGCCTAGCAATTAGGCAAGGGTGTCAGGAAGCAAGAATACATCAACCCTGAGGGAAAGGAAGCTGAGCTGGGGGAACATTCTGGAACATGTAGAGGTCCGCATCAAACAGTGCAGCTCCCTTCATGAGGGGGGCCCAAGGTCTTGTGCTTACCCAACAGGCTGCACTATGGCTCTGCCCCATGAAAAATCCACCCATCGATCCCTAAGAGAAGACCTTTGGGCACGGGCTCCAAGTTCTCATCAGTTGTGCATGGCTACGTACGGCTGAGGAAACAGGCTACCTTATGTACTAACGTATTTGAAGAGATTCTGAAAGTCATTCTGAAACACACCTACAAGACTCACCATGGCTGAACGTCAGGGGGAACCCGTCTTAACCTGCAGCTGTGAGAACTCTGACTTCCAGATACCTGGCAGCCCAACGCGGAGGCCGGGCATGGCGCAACCACTCTAAGAGGTGCACCTTATAAGCCAAGGTCACGTTTTCAGAGCCAACGCCAGTGTGCACAGACTCGATGAATCTGGCGTACTGAAGAGCCCGAATCATTTTTAAGGCAAAGTGATTTAAATATTTTATCAAATGGACCAATTCGGGTTTGCTCCCAAGCCCTTGGAGAACTAAAGACTGTTTTCTGAACAATCGAAACATCAGAGAATTCAAATTGCATGTTAAAAGTCCGGACCGTGGCCCGCGTGTCTTTGAGAGATGTGTACCTGGAATCTCCGCATATCTCGAGGGTTGCCTGCATTCTTCAAACAGTTCTGATTGCACTTGAGGAAAAACTTTAGAAAGAATCTATAAAAATACAAAAAACGGATATGTGTTAGGGTCATGAGACAAACTCACAAACTTTTAGAAAGACACTGTTGCGTGGGGAGTGGTGGAGGTTACCCGCCACCGCGCGCTCGCCGCCTGTAGGGGGCGGTACTGGGTCTGACCGCCAGCCCTGATGTCCACAAACTTACATCTGTCTTGACAGTATGGGTCTCCAAGCTTTAGGACAGCATCTGCGACTTGGACTGGCCATTCCCTGCCTGGACCTTTGCACGGTAGCCACTGGGGAACTGTCCAGCCCAGAAGGGGCTGCCAGTTTCGGCAAATAAGAACACAGGATGCCTAGTGACATTTGGGCTCCGGGTAGACGACAAATAATTTCTTAGGATAGGTATGTCTCAAAGCATCCCTATCCTAAAAAACTGTTGTTTACCCATAACTCAACTGTAACTGGACATGCTCAACTTTATCTGGCAGCCAAGCCGCCTAGGTAAACGGACTTCCCAAGATGAATTTTTAAAAGTTGCGGTGGTTGCAACTCTTAAGAAAAGAGGATTTGGGAGTGTGCTTTAAGGACTGCAATGACTTCTGTGAAGGGTCTACATGTGTTTTTGAGGAAATAATCGGTAATTCCAAGCCGGCACTGAAGCAGCCCCTCAGGTGGAAAGCAGGAGAAGCAACCCCCAGCCTGGGCTCAGGGCGAGAGCGTTTCTATTTCCCACCAAGCCCCGCCCTTGTGCCTTGCGGCGTGAAGATTCAGGGGTCCTGACAGTGTGTTGAGATGCTGTGACAAAAACCTCATCACGCTGTCCCCTCCATGCCCGCGTGCTCGGTGACAAGGACAGGAGCTCTGGCTCCCAGCGTGCGCGCATGGGCTGGAGCGCCCAGCATGGGGGCCGCGGGGGTCTGGTTCCTGCACCCCTCTTCCTCGTCCTGATGAGGCGAGGCCACCGCGGGCCGCGCCGGGGGGCGGGGGGGTCTCTGGCCGAAATACATGCCCTCTTCCGGCGTCTGAGCGTCCTGTCCGGCAAGGCTACCAACAAAACTCCTCTCTTTTCTGTCCAAATGTCACCTGTCCTACTTGGGATTATTCAATTTTCATGAAGTTTCACATGATTTCCTTGAACTCGACCTTACAGTCAAGGTTCCTTGTTGACAATGATCATATCAGAAAACAAAAAAGACTGCACAGACGAAGATTCATTTCTCTAACCGCATTCCCGGACGACTTTTCACCGCAGCCGAAGAAAACCCAATTGATGGGAAAAAGAAGAGTGGCCACTTCATTAAATTTTCTCACATACCGCCAGGCCTCACTATTTTAGGCCAGAATTTACATCTTTTATTAACTCACCTCACCTCTACACTTAGCTCCCGGTGCCTCTCAGCACCATCTGCCACCAGCCTACAGTAAGTCACTGATATTCCACCCACCAATTTTTCCTAACAACCACTGTGCAATTAAACTCCACGCGCTCTGCAGAGGTAAATTAGATGCACCTGCGGCCACACTGCATTTGAACTGCATCAGGAAGGCCCTAACAAGGTGAAGGCGTCACAAAGTTATCGTCCTGTCAGGCAATTAGGTTTTCACTTCGGGGACAGCCACATGGTGCAATTATGCCACACATTACCACCCGGCTAATCTTCTGAGCAGGCGCCGGCCCGAGCAGCTCTCCTCTGTACGGAGCCGTCTACGGGAGCATTTTGTCACGGGAGGCATTTTTTTTTTTTTTTTACCCTCCCCCTGCCCCTCTCCAGAGAAGGCTTTTTTTAAATTCCTTGATGTCTTTTTAGGCGGTTCACCTTTTGCCTCTAAGACAGCAGAGCGTATGTTGACCAACCAGTGCCATGATGGGGGAGCGGGGCCTGGCGCTCTCTCGGGCCTCCACTACCTCCGGCCGCGGGCGGAACGCAGCAGCACAAAGCTGGGCGCCCGCTGGGCCCCCCGAACCTCAGCATTCTTGGGGCCTGGCTCCCCGGCGCAGGTACACACGCTGATTTGGGAGGTGGCGCCGGCAGTTTTTGCTTTGATGCCGAGTGTCTCATGAGCCGTGGACCCGCGCGGCACCGGAGGGCAGGACCCCCTTCATGCGCTCAGGTCCCAGTTACACAGACACGATACGGCACAACATCGGGGGCCGGAGACAGGAAGCTCCAGCCAGGACGAAGAGGAGCCTTGTGCTTGCTCTTCCGCCTTGTTTGGCTCGTTAAAGCGAAGGAGTCAGTCAGGCCTCATCCTAAGGTGGATGGCACAGGAGGGCCCATGCATGGCTCTTCAAGCCGGGCCGTGCCGACGTTTGGGGAGCGCGAGGACGCCGGGTGCCCTGCTACACGTGAAGTCAAATAATAATTCTCATCCTTTTACTCAATTACCCTGTAATTGGCTTTTTTCCTAAGAAATATCTGACAACCACTTTACATATCTCACTTCCAGAGTCTGGTACACACAAAGGATTTAATACTCTTGTTATGAAAGGAAAAATCTTTCCTATGTCAGAAAATCTTTGGCTTTAACACCAATAAACTCTTTATTACTGCTAAACATGGATTTGCTGCTTGATGGCAAAGAGGCGATAAAAATTCGAACCTGTCATTAGTACATTATGCTTAATTGTGTACAGTGTGCTTTCCATTGCATCTGTTGGCCCATCATCAAAATGACCATTATGTACACTAATTCCCTGACCCTGTCTTTATTTCCCTAAAGAGCCATCAGCTTTCACAGTAGGTACCAGAGTAAATCAAGCTTGAAATATGGGCTTTATTTACTTGTTTCTCTCAGGCAGGAGGGAAGGCAGCTGCCCAGGGCAAACTGCCGCACATTCACTGAAACTCCCCAGTAATATTCTGCTCGGAGACCGCGCACAATCCTGGAAAGTTCTCAGTAGCGATTAGAAGGGGGAGAGGTAGGATCTCATTACTTCAGAAACCAGGTTTCGGCCTGGAGCCCGTGCAGGGATTCACAGAGGCCACAGGCGCGACCCCCAGCGCTCACACACGCGCGCAGGTTCTGGGGGCGCCGCCGCCTCCCTCGCACCAGCACCTGGGAGGTGGGCACAGGGCCGCGGCCTAGGGAGAGCCGCTGGCTCCCGCCACGGTACCCGCCGTCTGCACTGCAGACCCCCCGGGGCAGGCCCTCACGTCTGCGGGGACCCCGACCCAGCGGAGCCCGGCCACGGCCGCGCCCGCCAAGCCAAGTTAGGCTTGGTCTTGGCTGCATCCCTACCAGCATCCTCCCAGACGGCCGCGGCGCCCACGGAAGCACGGGGCAGCGGACGAGGACACCATGAGTGGGGCCACCGCAAGAAACGGGACCAACCGTTTCGACGGGAGCCCACCCTCAGCATCGCCCCTCCCCCAATAAGGGGCAAGCCCCCACCGCAGTAACTCATTTCAGAGTCTGCTCCACTTCTGTGTGTTTAAGCTATGAATTAGTTCATTTATATTTACTTTTATGAAGCTGATTAACCAGAGCTTCTCTATCTGATGAAAATCATTTTAATTGTAGTGTTAGGCTCCTGTGTAATATCCATTACATTATGAACTGTTTAAATTCTACATGGGCATTGTATAAATTGGCCCTTTGTGTGCGCGTAGGCAATTAGGACAAACAGCTCTCCTTTAAACGGCTGCACAACTTTGTGGTGGTGTTCAGGACAATCAGAAACAAAGGAGGCTGCTTAATTGTAATTTAATGGAATATCAAGGAGTCCGTGGCATTAGACGCTGGCAACAGAGAGCAGGAGAGAAAAATTAACTGCAATT
>NC_135718.1:3028109-3030609 GCF_964656455.1 Halichoerus grypus | reverse complement strand
AAAGCTTTGTCAGTCTGTGCAAGGTATAAATAATTCAGGGTGAGAGATGGCAATTACAGGGCCCTGCACAACCAAAATGAATATTTTATGAGGACTAAAACTGCTCTGGAATGAATCATACACACGGAGTCGCACACACATGGAGAGTGGGCTCACATGCCAGCCCCAAGAAGAGCACGGCCCGGCCCTACCTCCTTCCAGAGCCTCCACCAGGAGCCCGGCGGCCGGGAAGAAGCAAGCGCGGCCTCCGTGCCCAGGCCTGACGACCCGGCCCTCGAGGCTGCAGACGCGCACGCCCCCCGCGCCCAGCAAGGGGGTGCAGAGACGGCGCCCCACGACCTCGGCCGGCAGGCCCTACGAGTTTGGTCTTTAATGATGAGTTGTGAATCAGCACCGTGGCTTTCCTATTGTTTCGACTGTTCGAAGGACTCATAAGTGGGAGCCGGAGACCTTCTTCCGGCAAGGAGGGGATCTGGATTCGGGCACAGGGAAGGGCGGTTGTGTTGTCCTCCGTGAAAGCGAGGGAGCTGAGGAGGGGGTGCGCGTGAGCCTCCGCGGGCGTCCCACCCGCACGCCCGGCCCGAGATTCCGTTCTCCTCCGGCTCTTCCTCTGTCTTCTGGACCGAACCTTGTATGGTCTGGGTCGCCGGACTGCAGGGCCCGACCGCGACTTTTCATGCCTTACGTCCAAATTCACACATAAAAGTTGCTTTCCTCACTTTGAAAAGCGGTCCCCTACTAATGGGGGTAGGATTATGCTGAAAGAGAATTTTAAAGGCTGAAAGGATGGTTTCATCTGTTACATTTCCTCCAAAAATGCTCCTGGTGAATGGCTAGAACAAATAACAACATTGTTCACGAGGCCGAGGAGGCCAGTCCCACTGGTGAATGGCCATTGTGTTTGTCCAGCTACTGATACCTGGGCCTTTGTGGGGGAAAGAAGGCCGGGGGCCGTGACATGAACAGAGCACAAGTGTCCCTCTGTGCAGACAGCCCGAGCAGGTCCCTGCCGCGGTGGGAACAGAACACCAGGTCCCTGCGAGGTGGTTTTCTTTAAATCCAACTCCAATGCATTGTTTATGAAAACAAGGCTATTAGGTATATTAATAATTTGATAAATAGGGATTTGCCCTTAATTATTCATGAAGAACATTTGGCAACAGTAAAATTATATTCGCAGAACAGGTTTATAAACCAGCTAATTATAAATTAAGTATGCAAGAGAAAATTGCTAACCTTGAAATTAAAATATTTTATGATTCTGCAATTACAAAAAAAGGTAGAGAATTATCCAAACTCCAGTGTGAGCAGGGGCCCCACAGACGGCACAGCACGGGCCAGGGGAGTGAGAGCAGAGCAGGTGGGCCGGGGAACGTGCCCCCCACCCCTGCCACGGGACCACGAGCGACAGTGGCGTCGTGGCCACGGGGCAGCGCCGCTCCACTTGTCCTTCTCGAGTGCAACTTCACAAGGGGACACCCTCACAAAACCAGCATCCGCTCGACAAAGCAGGTGAGCATCCTTACAAAGCCTGTGTCTGCTCTCTGGGAAGGACACGGCATGTCATCTCGGCTGTTGTCAAGCCCTGGCACTTGGGCAGCCTGGGTGTTCCCATCGCTGCGCTCAGGGTCCACAAGGAGGCCCCTGAAGGCTCCCCTGCCCCTCCTCACTTCGCTGCCCTCGTGCTGGGGTGGGGGTGCACAGTGAGCTTGGGGTCCTGAGGGACCACACTGTTGCCCGAGGCAGAGGTGCGCAGTGCCACTTGTCCCCACTAGAGGGCCTCTCGCCGCGGCGTCCGTGGGGCGCACAGGGATGCCCTTGTGCAATCAGGACACAGCTCCCCGCCTGCCAACAAACTTGGGACAGACCCTTCCTCCCAGCTGGGTCGTCCCGTCCTCCTCTCTGGTTCCTCTGCCAGCAGACTTCCTTGTCCAGGGGGCTCCGTCCACACCCACCCACCCATGACCTCGACAGCCCCCAAGAGCGAAAGGGCCAGCAACACCCGTGCAGGAGTTCCACAAACCCTTCCCTTCCTGGTGGGATTCACGAGGACACACACAAGTCTGCCATTCACTCTGCAACAACTAGAGATCCTCACCCTCAATTCGGGCAGATGTTAAAAGAATTCAGGAAAGCAACCAGGATGAATTCATTGAAGAATATCCTGTTTAAAAAAAAAAAAAAGTAGGCCGTATTCCCTAACTTCTTTTCCCGTGGCTACGTCGCATGTGCCAAAAATGCAAACTGTAGAGACTCCGTGACCACGGAGGCCCGCCTCCTGCCACTCTACGTGACTGTGCCATAACTCAGTGACTCCACGTGCTCGTTCTTCACGCTCCTGAAATCCAAGAGAAAATGAGCAAAATCCACCTAAGTGGGTTTTATTTTTTCTCTTTCTTTCTGGTCATGAGGAGTCTTGACTTCCCTGAGAATAGAGAGTCCCATGAATTGCTCACGTAACAGAGACAACAGCACAGTGCGCACCTTCCTGCCCCAGCCG